>NW_025550787.1:0-146378 GCF_905237065.1 Salmo salar | reverse complement strand
CATTTTTAAAACCATTTTCACAAAAAATTGCAGATATTTTTTTTTCATTTTCGTGACACAAAAACAGTGACCCCGGTCATGCCGAACTAGCGACATTCTGGACAGGCCTAAAAAAAACATTTTAAAACCATTTTCACAAAAAATTGCAGATATTTTTTTTTCATTTTCGTGACACAAAAACAGTGACCCGGTCATGCCGAACTAGCGACATTCTGGACAGGCCTAAAAAAAACATTTTAAAACCATTTTCACAAAAAATTGCAGATTTCTATATTGTCCCTAAAAACGATGACTCCTATCATGCCGAAAAAGTGACATTCTGGACAGGCCTAAAAAAAATGTAAAACCATTTTCACAAAAAATTGCTGATATTTTTTTTCATTTTCGTGACACAAAAACAGTGACCCCGGTCATGCCGAACTAAGCGACATTCTGGACAGGCCTAAAAACATTTTTTAAAACCATTTTCACAAAAAATTGCAGATATTTTTTTTCATTTTCGTGACACAAAAACAGTGACCCCGGTCATGCCGAACTAGCGACATTCTGGACAGGCCTAAAAAAACATTTTAAAACCATTTTCACAAAAAATTGCAGATATTTTTTTCATTTTCGTGACACAAAAACAGTGACCCCGGTCATGCCGAACTAGCGACATTCTGGACAGGCCTAAAAAAAACATTTTAAAACCATTTTCACAAAAAATTGCTGATATTTTTTTTTCATTTTCGTGACACAAAAACAGTTACCCCGGTCATGCCGAACTATCGACATTCTGGACAGGCCTAAAAAAACATTTTAAAACCATTTTCACAAAAAATTGCAGATTTTTATTTTGTCCCTAAAAACGATGACTCCGATCATGCCGAAAAAGCGACATTCTGGACAGGCCTAAAAAAATGTAAAACCATTTTCACAAAAAATTGCAGATTTTTTTTCATTTTCGTGACACAAAAACAGTGACCCCGGTCATGCCGAACTAGCGACATTCTGGACAGGCCTAAAAAAACATTTTAAAACCATTTTCACAAAAAATTGTAGATTTCTATTTTTGTCACCAAAAACGATGACTCCGATCATGCCGAACTAGCGACATTCTGGACAGGCCTAAAAAAACATTTTAAAACCATTTTCACAAAAAATTGCAGATATTTTTTTTCATTTTCGTGACACAAAACAGTGACCCCGGTCATGCCGAACTAGCAACATTCTGGACAGGCCTAAAAAACATTTTAAAACCATTTTCACAAAAATTGCAGATTTCTATTTTGTCCCTAAAAGCGATGACTCCGATCATGCCGAAAAAGCGACATTCTGGACAGGCCTAAAAACATTTTTAAAAACATTTTCACAAAAATTGCAGATTTCTATTTTGTCCCTAAAAACGATGACTCCGATCATGCCGAAAAAGCGACATTCTGGACAGGCCTAAAAAACATTTTAAAACCATTTTCACAAAAAATTGCAGATTTCTATTTTGTCCCTAAAAACGATGACTCCGATCATGCGAAAAGCGACATTCTGGACAGGCCCAAAAAAATCTTAAAACCATTTTCACAAAAATTGCAGATTTTTTTTCATTTTCGTGACACAAAAACAGTGACCCCGGTCATGCCGAACTAGCGACATTCTGGACAGGCCTAAAAACATTTTTAAAACCATTTTCACAAAAATTGCAGATATTTTTTTTCATTTCGTGACACAAAAACAGTGACCCCGGTCATGCCGAACTAGCGACATTCTGGACAGGCCTAAAAAACATTTTAAAACCATTTTCACAAAAATTGCAGATTTCTATTTTGTCCCTAAAAACGATGACTCCGATCATGCCGAAAAGCGACATTCTGGACAGGCCTAAAAACATTTTTTTAAAAACATTTTCACAAAAATTGCAGATTTCTATTTTGTCCCTAAAACGATGACTCCGATCATGCCGAAAAGCGACATTCTGGACAGGCCTAAAAACATTTTTTAAAACCATTTTCACAAAAATTGCAGATATTTTTTTTCATTTTCGTGACACAAAAACAGTGACCCCCGGTCATGCCGAACTATCGACATTCTGGACAGGCCTAAAAAAAAACATTTTAAAACCATTTTCACAAAAAATTGCAGATATTTTTTTTCATTTTCGTGACACAAAAACAGTGACCCCGGTCATGCCGAACTATCGACATTCTGCACAGGCCTAAAAAAACATTTTAAAACCATTTTCACAAAAAATTGCAGATTTCTATTTTGTCCCTAAACGATGACTCGATCATGCCGAAAAAGCGACATTCTGGACAGGCCTAAAAACATTTTTTTAAAACCATTTTCACAAAAAATTGCAGATATTTTTTTTCATTTTCGTGACACAAAAACAGTGACCCCGGTCATGCCGAACTATCGACATTCTGGACAGGCCTAAAAAACATTTTAAAACCATTTTCACAAAAAATTGCAGATTTCTATTTTGTCCCTAAAAACGATGACTCCGATCATGCCGAAAAAGCGACATTCTGGACAGGCCTAAAAACATTTTTTAAAACCATTTTCACAAAAATTGCAGATATTTTTTTGCATTTTCGTGACACAAAAACAGTGACCCCGGTCATGCCGAACTAGCGACATTCTGGACAGGCCTAAAAAAACATTTTAAAACCATTTTCACAAAAATTGCAGATTTCTATTTTTGTCACCAAAAACGATGACTCCGATCATGCCGAACTAGCGACATTCTGGACAGGCCTAAAAAAACATTTTAAAACCATTTTCACAAAAATTGCAGATTTTTTTTTCCATTTTCGTGACACAAAAACAGTGACCCCGGTCATGCCGAACTATCGACATTCTGGACAGGCCTAAAAAAACATTTTAAAACCATTTTCACAAAAAATTGCGGATTTCTATTTTGTCCCTAAAAACGATGACTCCGATCATGCCGAAAAGCGACATTCTGGACAGGCCTAAAAACATTTTTTAAAACCATTTTCACAAAAATTGCAGATATTTTTTTTCATTTTCGTGACACAAAAACAGTGACCCCGGTCATGCCGAACTAGCGACATTCTGGACAGGCCTAAAAAACATTTTAAAACCATTTTCACAAAAAATTGCAGATTTCTATTTTGTCCCTAAAAACGATGACTCTGATCATGCCGAAAAAGCGACATTCTGGACAGGCCTAAAAACATTTTTTAAAAACATTTTCACAAAAAATTGCAGATTTCTATTTTGTCCCTAAAAACGATGACTCCGATCATGCCGAAAAAGCGACATTCTGGACAGGCCTAAAAACATTTTTTAAAACCATTTTCACAAAAAATTGCAGATATTTTTTTTTCATTTTCGTGACACAAAAACAGTGACCCCGGTCATGCCGAACTATCGACATTCTGGACAGGCCTAAAAAAAAACATTTTAAAACCATTTTCACAAAAAATTGCAGATATTTTTTTTTCATTTTCGTGACACAAAAACAGTGACCCCGGTCATGCCGAACTATCGACATTCTGCACAGGCCTAAAAAAACATTTTAAAACCATTTTCACAAAAAATTGCAGATTTCTATTTTGTCCCTAAAAACGATGACTCCGATCATGCCGAAAAAGCGACATTCTGGACAGGCCTAAAAACATTTTTTAAAACCATTTTCACCAAAAATTGCAGATATTTTTTTTTCATTTTCGTGACACAAAAACAGTGACCCCGGTCATGCCGAACTATCGACATTCTGGACAGGCCTAAAAAAAACATTTTAAAACCATTTTCACAAAAAATTGCAGATTTCTATTTTGTCCCTAAAAACGATGACTCCGATCATGCCGAAAAAGCGACATTCTGGAAAGGCCTAAAAACATTTTTTAAAACCATTTTCACAAAAAATTGCAGATATTTTTTTTGCATTTTCGTGACACAAAAACAGTGACCCCGGTCATGCCGAACTAGCGACATTCTGGACAGGCCTAAAAAAAAACATTTTAAAACCATTTTCACAAAAAATTGTAGATTTCTATTTTTGTCACCAAAAACGATGACTCCGATCATGCCGAACTAGCGACATTCTGGACACGCCTAAAAAAAACATTTTAAAACCATTTTCACAAAAAATTGCAGATTTTTTTTTTCCATTTTCGTGACACAAAAACAGTGACCCCGGTCATGCCGAACTATCGACATTCTGGACAGGCCTAAAAAAACATTTTAAAACAATTTTCACAAAAATTGCAGATTTCTATATTGTCCCTAAAAACGATGACTCCTATCATGCCGAAAAAGTGACATTCTGGACAGGCCTAAAAAAATATGTAAAACCATTTTCACAAAAAATTGCTGATATTTTTTTTTCATTTTCGTGACACAAAAACAGTGACCCCGGTCATGCCGAACTAGCGACATTCTGGACAGGCCTAAAAACATTTTTTAAAACCATTTTCACAAAAAATTGCAGATATTTTTTTTTCATTTTCGTGACACAAAAACAGTGACCCCGGTCATGCCGAACTAGCGACATTCTGGACAGGCCTAAAAAAACATTTTAAAACCATTTTCACAAAAAATTGCAGATATTTTTTTTCATTTTCGTGACACAAAAACAGTGACCCGGTCATGCCGAACTAGCGACATTCTGGACAGGCCTAAAAAAAACATTTTAAAACCATTTTCACAAAAAATTGCAGATATTTTTTTTTCATTTTCGTGACACAAAAACAGTTACCCCGGTCATGCCGAACTATCGACATTCTGGACAGGCCTAAAAAACATTTTAAAACCATTTTCACAAAAATTGCAGATTTTTATTTTGTCCCTAAAAACGATGACTCCGATCATGCCGAAAAAGCGACATTCTGGACAGGCCTAAAAAAATTTAAAACCATTTTCACAAAAATTGCAGATTTTTTTTTCATTTTCGTGACACAAAAACAGTGACCCCGGTCATGCCGAACTAGCGACATTCTGGACAGGCCTAAAAAAAACATTTTAAAACCATTTTCACAAAAATTGTAGATTTCTATTTTGTCACCAAAAACGATGACTCCGATCATGCCGAACTAGCGACATTCTGGACAGGCCTAAAAAAAACATTTTAAAACCATTTTCACAAAAAATTGCAGATTTTTTTTTTCATTTTCGTGACACAAAAACAGTGACCCCGGTCATGCCGAACTAGCGACATTCTGGACAGGCCTAAAAAAACATTTTAAAACCATTTTCACAAAAATTGCAGATTTCTATTTTGTCCCTAAAACGATGACTCCGATCATGCCGAAAAAGCGACATTCTGGACAGGCCTAAAAACATTTTTTAAAAACATTTTCACAAAAAATTGCAGATTTCTATTTTGTCCCTAAAAACGATGACTCCGATCATGCCGAAAAAGCGACATTCTGGACAGGCCTAAAAAAACATTTTAAAACCATTTTCACAAAAAATTGCAGATTTCTATTTTGTCCCTAAAAACGATGACTCCGATCATGCCGAAAAAGCGACATTCTGGACAGGCCCAAAAAAAAATCTTAAAACCATTTTCACAAAAAATTGCAGATTTTTTTTTTCATTTTCGTGACACAAAAACAGTGACCCCGGTCATGCCGAACTAGCGACATTCTGGACAGGCCTAAAAACATTTTTTAAAACCATTTTCACAAAAAATTGCAGATATTTTTTTTTCATTTTCGTGACACAAAAACAGTGACCCCGGTCATGCCGAACTAGCGACATTCTGGACAGGCCTAAAAAAACATTTTAAAACCATTTTCACAAAAAATTGCAGATTTCTATTTTGTCCCTAAAAACGATGACTCCGATCATGCCGAAAAAGCGACATTCTGGACAGGCCTAAAAACATTTTTTAAAAACATTTTCACAAAAAATTGCAGATTTCTATTTTGTCCCTAAAAACGATGACTCCGATCATGCCGAAAAAGCGACATTCTGGACAGGCCTAAAAACATTTTTTAAAACCATTTTCACAAAAAATTGCAGATATTTTTTTTTCATTTTCGTGACACAAAAACAGTGACCCCGGTCATGCCGAACTATCGACATTCTGGACAGGCCTAAAAAAAACATTTTAAAACCATTTTCACAAAAAATTGCAGATATTTTTTTTTCATTTTCGTGACACAAAAACAGTGACCCCGGTCATGCCGAACTATCGACATTCTGCACAGGCCTAAAAAAACATTTTAAAACCATTTTCACAAAAATTGCAGATTTCTATTTTGTCCCTAAAAACGATGACTCCGATCATGCCGAAAAAGCGACATTCTGGACAGGCCTAAAAACATTTTTTAAAACCATTTTCACAAAAAATTGCAGATATTTTTTTTCATTTTCGTGACACAAAAACAGTGACCCCGGTCATGCCGAACTATCGACATTCTGGACAGGCCTAAAAAAACATTTTAAAACCATTTTCACAAAAAATTGCAGATTTCTATTTTGTCCCTAAAAACGATGACTCCGATCATGCCGAAAAAGCGACATTCTGGACAGGCCTAAAAAACATTTTTTAAAACCATTTTCACAAAAAATTGCAGATATTTTTTTTGCATTTTCGTGACACAAAAACAGTGACCCCGGTCATGCCGAACTAGCGACATTCTGGACAGGCCTAAAAAAAACATTTTAAAACAATTTTCACAAAAAATTGTAGATTTCTATTTTTGTCACCAAAAACGATGACTCCGATCATGCCGAACTAGCGACATTCTGGACAGGCCTAAAAAAAACATTTTAAAACCATTTTCACAAAAAATTGCAGATTTTTTTTTTCCATTTTCGTGACACAAAAACAGTGACCCCGGTCATGCCGAACTATCGACATTCTGGACAGGCCTAAAAAAACATTTTAAAACCATTTTCACAAAAAATTGCGGATTTCTATTTTGTCCCTAAAAACGATGACTCCGATCATGCCGAAAAAGCGACATTCTGGACAGGCCTAAAAACATTTTTTAAAACCATTTTCACAAAAAATTGCAGATATTTTTTTTTCATTTTCGTGACACAAAAACAGTGACCCCGGTCATGCCGAACTAGCGACATTCTGGACAGGCCTAAAAAAACATTTTAAAACCATTTTCACAAAAAATTGCAGATTTCTATTTTGTCCCTAAAAACGATGACTCTGATCATGCCGAAAAAGCGACATTCTGGACAGGCCTAAAAACATTTTTTAAAAACATTTTCACAAAAAATTGCAGATTTCTATTTTGTCCCTAAAAACGATGACTCCGATCATGCCGAAAAAGCGACATTCTGGACAGGCCTAAAAACATTTTTTAAAACCATTTTCACAAAAAATTGCAGATATTTTTTTTTCATTTTCGTGACACAAAAACAGTGACCCCGGTCATGCCGAACTAGCGACATTCTGGACAGGCCTAAAAACATTTTTTAAAACCATTTTCACAAAAAATTGCAGATATTTTTTTTTCATTTTCGTGACACAAAAACAGTGACCCCGGTCATGCCGAACTAGCGACATTCTGGACAGGCCTAAAAAACATTTTAAAACCATTTTCACAAAAATTGCAGATTTCTATTTTGTCCCTAAAAACGATGACTCCGATCATGCCGAAAAAGCGACATTCTGGACAGGCCTAAAAACATTTTTTAAAAACATTTTCACAAAAAATTGCAGATTTCTATTTTGTCCCTAAAAACGATGACTCCGATCATGCCGAAAAAGCGACATTCTGGACAGGCCTAAAAACATTTTTTAAAACCATTTTCACAAAAAATTGCAGATATTTTTTTCATTTTCGTGACACAAAAACAGTGACCCCGGTCATGCCGAACTATCGACATTCTGGACAGGCCTAAAAAAACATTTTAAAACCATTTTCACAAAAAATTGCAGATATTTTTTTTCATTTTCGTGACACAAAAACAGTGACCCCGGTCATGCCGAACTATCGACATTCTGCACAGGCCTAAAAAACATTTTAAAACCATTTTCACAAAAAATTGCAGATTTCTATTTTGTCCCTAAAAACGATGACTCCGATCATGCCGAAAAGCGACATTCTGGACAGGCCTAAAAACATTTTTTAAAACCATTTTCACAAAAATTGCAGATATTTTTTTTCATTTTCGTGACACAAAAACAGTGACCCCGGTCATGCCGAACTATCGACATTCTGGACAGGCCTAAAAAAAACATTTTAAAACCATTTTCACAAAAAATTGCAGATTTCTATTTTGTCCCTAAAAACGATGACTCCGATCATGCCGAAAAAGCGACATTCTGGAAAGGCCTAAAAACATTTTTTAAAACCATTTTCACAAAAAATTGCAGATATTTTTTTTGCATTTTCGTGACACAAAAACAGTGACCCCGGTCATGCCGAACTAGCGACATTCTGGACAGGCCTAAAAAAAAACATTTTAAAACCATTTTCACAAAAAATTGTAGATTTCTATTTTTGTCACCAAAAACGATGACTCCGATCATGCCGAACTAGCGACATTCTGGACACGCCTAAAAAAAACATTTTAAAACCATTTTCACAAAAAATTGCAGATTTTTTTTTTCCATTTTCGTGACACAAAAACAGTGACCCCGGTCATGCCGAACTATCGACATTCTGGACAGGCCTAAAAAAACATTTTAAAACCATTTTCACAAAAAATTGCAGATATTTTTTTTTCAATTTCGTGACACAAAAACAGTGACCCCGGTCATGCCGAACTATCGACATTCTGCACAGGCCTAAAAAAACATTTTAAAACCATTTTCACAAAAAATTGCAGATTTCTATTTTGTCCCTAAAAACGATGACTCCGATCATGAAGAAAAAGCGACATTCTGGACAGGCCTAAAAACATTTTTTTAAAACCATTTTCACAAAAATTGCAGATATTTTTTTTCATTTTCGTGACACAAAAACAGTGACCCCGGTCATGCCGAACTAGCGACATTCTGGACAGGCCTTAAAAAAAACATTTTAAAACCATTTTCACAAAAATTGCAGATATTTTTTTTCATTTTCGTGACACAAAAACAGTGACCCCGGTCATGCCGAACTAGCGACATTCTGGACAGGCCTAAAAAACATTTTAAAACCATTTTCACAAAAAATTGCAGATTTCTATTTTGTCCCTAAAAACGATGACTCTGATCATGCCGAAAGCGACATTCTGGACAGGCCTAAAAACATTTTTTAAAAACATTTTCACAAAAATTGCAGATTTCTATTTTGTCCCTAAAAACGATGACTCCGATCATGCCGAAAAAGCGACATTCTGGACAGGCCTAAAAAACATTTTAAAACCATTTTCACAAAAAATTGCAGATATTTTTTTCATTTTCGTGACACAAAAACAGTGACCCCGGTCATGCCGAACTATCGACATTCTGCACAGGCCTAAAAAACATTTTAAAACCATTTTCACCAAAAATTGCAGATTTCTATTTTGTCCCTAAAAACGATGACTCCGATCATGCCGAAAAGCGACATTCTGGACAGGCCTAAAAAACATTTTTTAAAACCATTTTCACAAAAAATTGCAGATATTTTTTTTCATTTTCGTGACACAAAAACAGTGACCCCGGTCATGCCGAACTAGCGACATTCTGGACAGGCCTAAAAAAACATTTTAAAACCATTTTCACAAAAATTGCAGATATTTTTTTCATTTTCGTGACACAAAAACAGTGACCCCGGTCATGCCGAACTAGCGACATTCTGGACAGGCCTAAAAAAACATTTTAAAACCATTTTCACAAAAAATTGCAGATTTCTATTTTGTCCCTAAAAACGATGACTCCGATCATGAAGAAAAAGCGACATTCTGGACAGGCCTAAAAACATTTTTTAAAACCATTTTCACAAAAAATTGCAGATATTTTTTTTTCATTTTCGTGACACAAAAACAGTGACCCCGGTCATGCCGAACTAGCGACATTCTGGACAGGCCTTAAAAAAACATTTTAAAACCATTTTCACAAAAAATTGCAGATATTTTTTTTTCATTTTCGTGACACAAAAACAGTGACCCCGGTCATGCCGAACTAGCGACATTCTGGACAGGCCTAAAAAAACATTTTAAAACCATTTTCACAAAAAATTGCAGATTTCTATTTTGTCCCTAAAAACGATGACTCCGATCATGCCGAAAAAGCGACATTCTGGACAGGCCTAAAAACATTTTTTAAAACCATTTTCACAAAAAATTGCAGATATTTTTTTTCATTTTCGTGACACAAAAACAGTGACCCCGGTCATGCCGAACTAGCGACATTCTGGACAGGCCTAAAAAAACATTTTAAAACCATTTTCACAAAAATTGCAGATTTCTATTTTGTCCCTAAAAACGATGACTCCGATCATGCCGAAAAAGCGACATTCTGGACAGGCCTAAAAACATTTTTTAAAACCATTTTCACAAAAAATTGCAGATATTTTTTTTCATTTTCGTGACACAAAAACAGTGACCCCGGTCATGCCGAACTAGCGACATTCTGGACAGGCCTAAAAAAACATTTTAAAACCATTTTCACAAAAAATTGCAGATATTTTTTTCATTTTCGTGACACAAAAACAGTGACTCCGGTCATGCTGAACTAGCGACATTCTGGACAGGCCTAAAAAAACATTTTAAAACCATTTTCACAAAAAATTGTAGATTTCTTATTTTTGTCACCAAAAACGATGACTCCGATCATGCCGAACTATCGACATTCTGGACAGGCCTAAAAAACATTTTAAAACCATTTTCACAAAAATTGCGGATTTCTATTTTGTCCCTAACAACGATGACTCCGATCATGCCGAAAAAGCGACATTCTGGACAGGCCTAAAAACATTTTTTAAAACCATTTTCACAAAAAATTGCAGATATTTTTTTTTCATTTTCGTGACACAAAAACAGTGACCCCGGTCATGCCGAACTATCGACATTCTGGACAGGCCTAAAAAAAACATTTTAAAACCATTTTCACAACAAATTGCAGATTTCTATTTTGTCCCTAAAAACGATGACTCCGATCATGCCGAAAAAGCGACATTCTGGACAGGCCTAAAAACATTTTTTAAAACCATTTTCACAAAAAATTGCAGATATTTTTTTCATTTTCGTGACACAAAAACAGTGACCCCGGTCATGCCGAACTAGCGACATTCTGGACAGGCCTAAAAAAACATTTTAAAACCATTTTCACAAAAAATTGCAGATATTTTTTTTTCATTTTCGTGACACAAAAACAGTGACCCCGGTCATGCCGAACTATCGACATTCTGGACAGGCCTAAAAAAACATTTTAAAACCATTTTCACAACAAATTGCAGATTTCTATTTTGTCCCTAGAAACGATGACCCCGGTCATGCCGAACTATCGACATTCTGGACAGGCCTAAAACACATTTTAGAACCATTTTCACAGAAAAAGCTCAGATTTATTTTTTCATTTTTTGACACAAAAACAGTGACCCCGGTCATGCCGAACTATCGACATTCTGGACAGGCCTTAAAAAAAACATTTTAAAACCATTTTCACAAAAAATTGCAGATATTTTTTTTTCATTTTCGTGACACAAAAACAGTGACCCCGGTCATGCCGAACTATCGACATTCTGGACAGGCCTAAAAAAAATGTTCAAAACCATTTTCACAAAAAATTGCAGATTTTTTTTTTTCATTTTCGTGACACAAAAACAGTGACCCCGGTCATGCCAAACTATCGACATTCTGGACAGGCCTAAAAAAACATTTTAAAACCATTTTCACAAAAAATTGCAGATTTCTATTTTGTCCCTAAAAACGATGACTCCGATCATGCCGAAAAAGCGACATTCTGGACAGGCCTAAAAACATTTTTTAAAACCATTTTCACAAAAAATTGCAGATATTTTTTTTTCATTTTCGTGACACAAAAACAGTGACCCCGGTCATGCCGAACTAGCGACATTCTGGACAGGCCTAAAAAAACATTTTAAAACCATTTTCACAAAAAATTGCAGATTTCTATTTTGTCCCTAACAACGATGACTCCGATCATGCCGAAAAAGCGACATTCTGGACAGGCCTAAAAACATTTTTTAAAACCATTTTCACAAAAAATTGCAGATATTTTTTTTTCATTTTCGTGACACAAAAACAGTGACCCCGGTCATGCCGAACTAGCGACATTCTGGACAGGCCTAAAAAAAACATTTTAAAACCATTTTCACAACAAATTGCAGATTTCTATTTTGTCCCTAGAAACGATGACCCCGGTCATGCCGAACTATCGACATTCTGGACAGGCCTAAAACACATTTTAGAACCATTTTCACAGAAAAAGCTCAGATTTATTTTTTCATTTTTTGACACAAAAACAGTGACCCCGGTCATGCCGAACTATCGACATTCTGGACAGGCCTTAAAAAAAACATTTTAAAACCATTTTCACAAAAAATTGCAGATATTTTTTTTTCATTTTCGTGACACAAAAACAGTGACCCCGGTCATGCCGAACTATCGACATTCTGGACAGGCCTAAAAAAATGTTCAAAACCATTTTCACAAAAAATTGCAGATTTTTTTTTTCATTTTCGTGACACAAAAACAGTGACCCCGGTCATGCCGAACTATCGACATTCTGGACAGGCCTAAAAAACATTTTAAAACCATTTTCACAAAAAATTGCAGATTTCTATTTTGTCCCTAAAACGATTACTCCGATCATGCCGAAAAAGCGACATTCTGGACAGGCCTAAAAACATTTTTTAAAACCATTTTCACAAAAAATTGCAGATATTTTTTTTCATTTTCGTGACACAAAAACAGTGACCCCGGTCATGCCGAACTAGCGACATTCTGGACAGGCCTAAAAAAACATTTTAAAACCATTTTCACAAAAAATTGCAGATTTCTATTTTGTCCCTAACAACGATGACTCCGATCATGCCGAAAAAGCGACATTCTGGACAGGCCTAAAAACATTTTTTAAAACCATTTTCACAAAAAATTGCAGATATTTTTTTTTCATTTTCGTGACACAAAAACAGTGACCCCGGTCATGCCGAACTAGCGACATTCTGGACAGGCCTAAAAAAACATTTTAAAACCATTTTCACAAAAAATTGCAGATATTTTTTTTTCATTTTCGTGACACAAAAAGAGTGACCCCGGTCATGCCGAACTAGCGACATTCTGGACAGGCCTAAAAAACATTTTAAAACCATTTTCACAAAAAATTGAAGATATTTTTTTTTCAATTTCGTGACACAAAAACAGTGACCCCGGTCATGCCGAACTATCGACATTCTGCACAGGCCTAAAAAAACATTTTAAAACCATTTTCACAAAAAATTGCAGATTTCTATTTTGTCCCTAAAAACGATGACTCCGATCATGAAGAAAAAGCGACATTCTGGATAGGCCTAAAAACATTTTTTAAAACCATTTTCACAAAAAATTGCAGATATTTTTTTTTCATTTTCGTGACACAAAAACAGTGACCCCGGTCATGCCGAACTAGCGACATTCTGGACAGGCCTTAAAAAAAACATTTTAAAACCATTTTCACAAAAAATTGCAGATATTTTTTTCATTTTCGTGACACAAAAACAGTGACCCCGGTCATGCCGAACTAGCGACATTCTGGACAGGCCTAAAAAAACATTTTAAAACCATTTTCACAAAAAATTGCAGATTTCTATTTTGTCCCTAAAAACGATGACTCCGATCATGCCGAAAAAGCGACATTCTGGACAGGCCTAAAAAAACATTTTAAAACCATTTTCACAAAAAATTGTAGATTTCTATTTTTGTCACCAAAAACGATGACTCCGATCATGCCGAACTATCGACATTCTGGACAGGCCTAAAAAAACATTTTAAAACCATTTTCACAAAAAATTGCGGATTTCTATTTTGTCCCTAGAAACGATGACTCCGATCATGCCGAAAAAGCGACATTCTGGACAGGCCTAAAAACATTTTTTAAAACCATTTTCACAAAAAATTGCAGATATTTTTTTTTCATTTTCGTGACACAAAAAAAGTGACCCCGGTCATGCCGAACTAGCGACATTCTGGACAGGCCTAAAAAACATTTTAAAACCATTTTCACAAAAAATTGCAGATTTCTATTTTGTCCCTAACAACGATGACTCCGATCATGCCGAAAAAGCGACATTCTGGACAGGCCTAAAAACATTTTTTAAAACCATTTTCACAAAAAATTGCAGATATTTTTTTTTCATTTTCGTGACACAAAAACAGTGACCCCGGTCATGCCGAACTAGCGACATTCTGGACAGGCCTAAAAAAAACATTTTAAAACCATTTTCACAAAAAATTGCAGATATTTTTTTTTCATTTTCGTGACACAAAAAGAGTGACCCCGGTCATGCCGAACTAGCGACATTCTGGACAGGCCTAAAAAAACATTTTAAAACCATTTTCACAAAAAATTGAAGATATTTTTTTTTCAATTTCGTGACACAAAAACAGTGACCCCGGTCATGCCGAACTATCGACATTCTGCACAGGCCTAAAAAAACATTTTAAAACCATTTTCACAAAAAATTGCAGATTTCTATTTTGTCCCTAAAAACGATGACTCCGATCATGAAGAAAAAGCGACATTCTGGATAGGCCTAAAAACATTTTTTAAAACCATTTTCACAAAAAATTGCAGATATTTTTTTTTCATTTTCGTGACACAAAAACAGTGACCCCGGTCATGCCGAACTAGCGACATTCTGGACAGGCCTTAAAAAAAACATTTTAAAACCATTTTCACAAAAAATTGCAGATATTTTTTTTCATTTTCGTGACACAAAAACAGTGACCCCGGTCATGCCGAACTAGCGACATTCTGGACAGGCCTAAAAAAACATTTTAAAACCATTTTCACAAAAAATTGCAGATTTCTATTTTGTCCCTAAAAACGATGACTCCGATCATGCCGAAAAAGCGACATTCTGGACAGGCCTAAAAAAACATTTTAAAACCATTTTCACAAAAAATTGTAGATTTCTATTTTTGTCACCAAAAACGATGACTCCGATCATGCCGAACTATCGACATTCTGGACAGGCCTAAAAAAACATTTTAAAACCATTTTCACAAAAAATTGCGGATTTCTATTTTGTCCCTAGAAACGATGACTCCGATCATGCCGAAAAAGCGACATTCTGGACAGGCCTAAAAACATTTTTTAAAACCATTTTCACAAAAAATTGCAGATATTTTTTTTCATTTTCGTGACACAAAAACAGTGACCCCGGTCATGCCGAACTAGCGACATTCTGGACAGGCCTAAAAAACATTTTAAAACCATTTTCACAAAAATTGCAGATTTCTATTTTGTCCCTAACAACGATGACTCCGATCATGCCGAAAAAGCGACATTCTGGACAGGCCTAAAAACATTTTTTAAAACCATTTTCACAAAAAATTGCAGATATTTTTTTTCATTTTCGTGACACAAAAACAGTGACCCCGGTCATGCCGAACTAGCGACATTCTGGACAGGCCTAAAAAAAACATTTTAAAACCATTTTCACAAAAAATTGCAGATATTTTTTTTTCATTTTCGTGACACAAAAAGAGTGACCCCGGTCATGCCGAACTAGCGACATTCTGGACAGGCCTAAAAAAACATTTTAAAACCATTTTCACAAAAAATTGAAGATATTTTTTTTTCAATTTCGTGACACAAAAACAGTGACCCCGGTCATGCCGAACTATCGACATTCTGCACAGGCCTAAAAAAACATTTTAAAACCATTTTCACAAAAAATTGCAGATTTCTATTTTGTCCCTAAAAACGATGACTCCGATCATGAAGAAAAAGCGACATTCTGGATAGGCCTAAAAACATTTTTTAAAACCATTTTCACAAAAAATTGCAGATATTTTTTTTTCATTTTCGTGACACAAAAACAGTGACCCCGGTCATGCCGAACTAGCGACATTCTGGACAGGCCTTAAAAAAAAACATTTTAAAACCATTTTCACAAAAAATTGCAGATATTTTTTTTTCATTTTCGTGACACAAAAACAGTGACCCCGGTCATGCCGAACTATCGACATTCTGGACAGGCCTAAAAAAAACATTTTAAAACCATTTTCACAAAAAATTGCAGATTTCTATTTTTGTCACCAAAAACGATGACTCCGATCATGCCGAAAAAGCGACATTCTGGACAGGCCTAAAAAAACATTTTAAAACCATTTTCACAAAAAATTGCGGATTTCTATTTTGTCCCTAGAAACGATGACTCCGATCATGCCGAAAAAGCGACATTCTGGACAGGCCTAAAAACATTTTTTAAAACCATTTTCACAAAAAATTGCAGATATTTTTTTTTCATTTTCGTGACACAAAAACAGTGACCCCGGTCATGCCGAACTAGCGACATTCTGGACAGGCCTAAAAAAACATTTTAAAACCATTTTCACAAAAAATTGCAGATTTCTATTTTGTCCCTAACAACGATGACTCCGATCATGCCGAAAAAGCGACATTCTGGACAGGCCTAAAAACATTTTTTAAAACCATTTTCACAAAAAATTGCAGATATTTTTTTTTCATTTTCGTGACACAAAAACAGTGACCCCGGTCATGCCGAACTATCGACATTCTGGACAGGCCTAAAAAAAACATTTTAAAACCATTTTCACAACAAATTGCAGATTTCTATTTTGTCCCTAAAAACGATGACTCCGATCATGCCGAAAAAGCGACATTCTGGACAGGCCTAAAAACATTTTTTAAAACCATTTTCACAAAAAATTGCAGATATTTTTTTTCATTTTCGTGACACAAAAACAGTGAGCCCGGTCATGCCGAACTATCGACATTCTGGACAGGCCTAAAAAACATTTTAAAACCATTTTCACAAAAATTGCGGATTTCTATTTTGTCCCTAGAAACGATGACTCCGATCATGCCGAAAAAGCGACATTCTGGACAGGCCTAAAAACATTTTTTAAAACCATTTTCACAAAAAATTGCAGATATTTTTTTTCATTTTCGTGACACAAAAACAGTGACCCCGGTCATGCCGAACTAGCGACATTCTGGACAGGCCTAAAAAAACATTTTAAAACCATTTTCACAAAAATTGCAGATTTCTATTTTGTCCCTAACAACGATGACTCCGATCATGCCGAAAAAGCGACATTCTGGACAGGCCTAAAAACATTTTTTAAAACCATTTTCACAAAAAATTGCAGATATTTTTTTTTCATTTTCGTGACACAAAAACAGTGACCCCGGTCATGCCGAACTATCGACATTCTGGACAGGCCTAAAAAAAACATTTTAAAACCATTTTCACAACAAATTGCAGATTTCTATTTTGTCCCTAAAAACGATGACTCCGATCATGCCGAAAAAGCGACATTCTGGACAGGCCTAAAAACATTTTTTAAAACCATTTTCACAAAAAATTGCAGATATTTTTTTTCATTTTCGTGACACAAAAACAGTGACCCCGGTCATGCCGAACTATCGACATTCTGGACAGGCCTAAAAAAACATTTTAAAACCATTTTCACAACAAATTGCAGATTTCTATTTTGTCCCTAAAAACGATGACTCCGATCATGCCCGAAAAGCGACATTCTGGACAGGCCTAAAAACATTTTTTAAAACCATTTTCACAAAAAATTGCAGATATTTTTTTTCATTTTCGTGACACAAAAACAGTGAGCCCGGTCATGCCGAACTATCGACATTCTGGACAGGCCTAAAAAAACATTTTAAAACCATTTTCACAAAAAATTGCGGATTTCTATTTTGTCCCTAGAAACGATGACTCCGATCATGCCGAAAAAGCGACATTCTGGACAGGCCTAAAAACATTTTTTAAAACCATTTTCACAAAAAATTGCAGATATTTTTTTTCATTTTCGTGACACAAAAACAGTGACCCCGGTCATGCCGAACTAGCGACATTCTGGACAGGCCTAAAAAAAACATTTTAAAACCATTTTCACAACAAATTGCAGATTTCTATTTTGTCCCTAAAAACGATGACTCCGATCATGCCGAAAAAGCGACATTCTGGACAGGCCTAAAAACATTTTTTAAAACCATTTTCACAAAAATTGCAGATATTTTTTTTCATTTTCGTGACACAAAAACAGTGACCCCGGTCATGCCGAACTAGCGACATTCTGGACAGGCCTAAAAAAAACATTTTAAAACCATTTTCACAAAAAATTGCAGATATTTTTTTTTCATTTTCGTGACACAAAAACAGTGACCCCGGTCATGCCGAACTATCGACATTCTGGACAGGCCTAAAAAAACATTTTAAAACCATTTTCACAACAAATTGCAGATTTCTATTTTGTCCCTAGAAACGATGACCCCGGTCATGCCGAACTATCGACATTCTGGACAGGCCTAAAACACATTTTAGAACCATTTTCACAGAAAAAGCTCAGATTTATTTTTTCATTTTTTGACACAAAAACAGTGACCCCGGTCATGCCGAACTATCGACATTCTGGACAGGCCTAAAAAAAATGTTCAAAACCATTTTCACAAAAAATTGCAGATTTTTTTTTTCATTTTCGTGACACAAAAACAGTGACCCAGGTCATGCCAAACTATCGACATTCTGGACAGGCCTAAAAAAACATTTTAAAACCATTTTCACAAAAAATTGCAGATTTCTATTTTGTCCCTAAAAACGATGACTCCGATCATGAAGAAAAAGCGACATTCTGGACAGGCCTAAAAACATTTTTTAAAACCATTTTCACAAAAAATTGCAGATATTTTTTTTCATTTTCGTGACACAAAAACAGTGACCCCGGTCATGCCGAACTAGCGACATTCTGGACAGGCCTTAAAAAAAACATTTTAAAACCATTTTCACAAAAAATTGCAGATATTTTTTTTCATTTTCGTGACACAAAAACAGTGACCCCGGTCATGCCGAACTAGCGACATTCTGGACAGGCCTAAAAAAACATTTTAAAACCATTTTCACAACAAATTGCAGATTTCTATTTTGTCCCTAAAAACGATGACTCCGATCATGCCGAAAAAGCGACATTCTGGACAGGCCTAAAAACATTTTTTAAAACCATTTTCACAAAAATTGCAGATATTTTTTTTCATTTTCGTGACACAAAAACAGTGACCCCGGTCATGCCGAACTAGCGACATTCTGGACAGGCCTAAAAAAAACATTTTAAAACCATTTTCACAAAAAATTGCAGATATTTTTTTTCATTTTCGTGACACAAAAACAGTGACCCCGGTCATGCCGAACTATCGACATTCTGGACAGGCCTAAAAAAAATTTTCAAAACCATTTTCACAAAAAAGTGCAGATTTTTTTTTCATTTTCGTGACACAAAAACAGTGACCCCGGTCATGCCGAACTATCGACATTCTGGACAGGCCTAAAAAAACATTTTAAAACCATTTTCACAAAAATTGCAGATTTCTATTTTGTCCCTAAAAACGATGACTCCGATCATGAATAAAAGCGACATTCTGGACAGGCCTAAAAAAACATTTTAAAACCATTTTCACAAAAAATTGCAGATATTTTTTTTTCATTTTCGTGACACAAAAACAGTGACCCCGGTCATGCTGAACTAGCGACATTCTGGACAGGCCTAAAAAAACATTTTAAAACCATTTTCACAAAAAATTGCAGATTTCTATTTTTGTCACCAAAAACGATGACTCTGATCATGCCGAACTAGCGACATTCTGGACAGGCCTAAAAAAATGTTAAAACCATTTTCACAAAAAATTGCAGATATTTTTTTTCATTTTCGTGACACAAAAACAGTGACCCCGGTCATGCCGAACTAAGCGACATTCTGGACAGGCCTAAAAAAACATTTTAAAACCATTTTCACAAAAAATTGCAGATTTCTATATTGTCCCTAAAAACGATGAGTCCGATCATGCCGAAAAAGTGACATTCTGGACAGGCCTAAAAACATGTTTTAAAACCATTTTCACAAAAAATTGCAGATATTTTTTTTTCATTTTCGTGACACAAAAACAGTGACCCCGGTCATGCTGAACTAGCGACATTCTGGACAGGCCTAAAAAAACATTTTAAAACCATTTTCACAAAAAATTGCAGATTTCTATTTTTGTCACCAAAAACGATGACTCTGATCATGCCGAACTAGCGACATTTTGGACAGGCCTAAAAAAAAATGTTAAAACCATTTTCACAAAAAATTGCAGATATTTTTTTTTCATTTTCGTGACACAAAAACAGTGACGCCGGTCATGCCGAACTAGCGACATTCTGGACAGGCCTAAAAAAACATTTTAAAACCATTTTCACAAAAAATTGCAGATTTCTATATTGTCCCTAAAAACGATGAGTCCGATCATGCCGAAAAAGTGACATTCTGGACAGGCCTAAAAACATTTTTTAAAACCATTTTCACAAAAAATTGCAGATATTTTTTTTTCATTTTCGTGACACAAAAACAGTGACCCCGGTCATGCTGAACTAGCGACATTCTGGACAGGCCTAAAAAAAACATTTTAAAACCATTTTCACAAAAAATTGTAGATTTCTATTTTTGTCACCAAAAACGATGACTCCGATCATGCCGAACTATCGACATTCTGGACAGGCCTAAAAAACATTTTAAAACCATTTTCACAAAAATTGCGGATTTCTATTTTGTCCCTAGAAACGATGACTCCGATCATGCCGAAAGCGACATTCTGGACAGGCCTAAAAACATTTTTTTAAAACCATTTTCACAAAAAATTGCAGATATTTTTTTTCATTTTCGTGACAAAAAACAGTGACCCCGGTCATGCCGAACTAGCGACATTCTGGACAGGCCTAAAAAAACATTTTAAAACCATTTTCACAAAAAATTGCAGATTTCTATTTTGTCCCTAACAACGATGACTCCGATCATGCCGAAAAAGCGACATTCTGGACAGGCCTAAAAACATTTTTAAAACCATTTTCACAAAAATTGCAGATATTTTTTTTCATTTTCGTGACACAAAAACAGTGACCCCGGTCATGCCGAACTATCGACATTCTGGACAGGCCTAAAAAAACATTTTAAAACCATTTTCACAACAAATTGCAGATTTCTATTTTGTCCCTAAAAACGATGACTCCGATCATGCCGAAAAGCGACATTCTGGACAGGCCTAAAAACATTTTTTAAAACCATTTTCACAAAAAATTGCAGATATTTTTTTTTCATTTTCGTGACACAAAAACAGTGAGCCCGGTCATGCCGAACTATCGACATTCTGGACAGGCCTAAAAAAAATGTTCAAAACCATTTTCACAAAAAATTGCAGATTTTTTTTTTTCATTTTCGTGACACAAAAACAGTGACCCAGGTCATGCCAAACTATCGACATTCTGGACAGGCCTAAAAAAACATTTTAAAACCATTTTCACAAAAAATTGCAGATTTCTATTTTGTCCCTAAAAACGATGACTCCGATCATGAAGAAAAAGCGACATTCTGGACAGGCCTAAAAACATTTTTTAAAACCATTTTCACAAAAAATTGCAGATATTTTTTTTTCATTTTCGTGACACAAAAACAGTGACCCCGGTCATGCCGAACTAGCGACATTCTGGACAGGCCTTAAAAAAAACATTTTAAAACCATTTTCACAAAAATTGCAGATATTTTTTTTCATTTTCGTGACACAAAAACAGTGACCCCGGTCATGCCGAACTAGCGACATTCTGGACAGGCCTAAAAAAACATTTTAAAACCATTTTCACAAAAAATTGCAGATTTCTATTTTGTCCCTAAAAACGATGACTCCGATCATGCCGAAAAAGCGACATTCTGGACAGGCCTAAAAACATTTTTTAAAACCATTTTCACAAAAAATTGCTGATATTTTTTTCATTTTCGTGACACAAAAACAGTGACCCCGGTCATGCCGAACTATCGACATTCTGGACAGGCCTAAAAAAAACATTTTAAAACCATTTTCACAACAAATTGCAGATTTCTATTTTGTCCCTAAAAACGATGACTCCGATCATGCCGAAAAAGCGACATTCTGGACAGGCCTAAAAACATTTTTTTAAAACCATTTTCACAAAAAATTGCAGATATTTTTTTTCATTTTCGTGACACAAAAACAGTGACCCCGGTCATGCCGAACTAGCGACATTCTGGACAGGCCTAAAAAAACATTTTAAAACCATTTTCACAAAAAATTGCAGATATTTTTTTTCATTTTCGTGACACAAAAACAGTGACCCCGGTCATGCCGAACTATCGACATTCTGGACAGGCCTAAAAAAAATGTTCAAAACCATTTTCACAAAAAAGTGCAGATTTTTTTTCATTTTCGTGACACAAAAACAGTGACCCCGGTCATGCCGAACTATCGACATTCTGGACAGGCCTAAAAAAACATTTTAAAACCATTTTCACAAAAATTGCAGATTTCTATTTTGTCCCTAAAAACGATGACTCCGATCATGAATAAAAAGCGACATTCTGGACAGGCCTAAAAAAACATTTTAAAACCATTTTCACAAAAAAATTGCAGATATTTTTTTTCATTTTCGTGACACAAAAACAGTGACCCCGGTCATGCTGAACTAGCGACATTCTGGACAGGCCTAAAAAACATTTTAAAACCATTTTCACAAAAAATTGCAGATTTCTATTTTTGTCACCAAAAACGATGACTCTGATCATGCCGAACTAGCGACATTTTGGACAGGCCTAAAAAAAAATGTTAAAACCATTTTCACAAAAAATTGCAGATATTTTTTTTTCATTTTCGTGACACAAAAACAGTGACGCCGGTCATGCCGAACTAGCGACATTCTGGACAGGCCTAAAAAAACATTTTAAAACCATTTTCACAAAAAATTGCAGATTTCTATATTGTCCCTAAAAACGATGAGTCCGATCATGCCGAAAAAGTGATATTCTGGACAGGCCTAAAAACATTTTTTAAAACCATTTTCACAAAAAATTGCAGATATTTTTTTTTCATTTTCGTGACACAAAAACAGTGACCCCGGTCATGCTGAACTAAGCGACATTCTGGACAGGCCTAAAAAAACATTTTAAAACCATTTTCACAAAAATTGTAGATTTCTATTTTTGTCACCAAAAACGATGACTCCGATCATGCCGAACTATCGACATTCTGGACAGGCCTAAAAAAACATTTTAAAACCATTTTCACAAAAAATTGCGGATTTCTATTTTGTCCCTAGAAACGATGACTCCGATCATGCCGAAAAAGCGACATTCTGGACAGGCCTAAAAACATTTTTTAAAACCATTTTCACAAAAAATTGCAGATATTTTTTTTCATTTTCGTGACAAAAAACAGTGACCCCGGTCATGCCGAACTAGCGACATTCTGGACAGGCCTAAAAAACATTTTAAAACCATTTTCACAAAAATTGCAGATTTCTATTTTGTCCCTAACAACGATGACTCCGATCATGCCGAAAAAGCGACATTCTGGACAGGCCTAAAAACATTTTTTAAAACCATTTTCACAAAAAATTGCAGATATTTTTTTTCATTTTCGTGACACAAAAACAGTGACCCCGGTCATGCCGAACTATCGACATTCTGGACAGGCCTAAAAAAAACATTTTAAAACCATTTTCACAACAAATTGCAGATTTCTATTTTGTCCCTAAAAACGATGACTCCGATCATGCCGAAAAAGCGACATTCTGGACAGGCCTAAAAACATTTTTTAAAACCATTTTCACAAAAAATTGCAGATATTTTTTTTTCATTTTCGTGACACAAAAACAGTGAGCCCGGTCATGCCGAACTATCGACATTCTGGACAGGCCTAAAAAAACATTTTAAAACCATTTTCACAAAAAATTGCAGATTTCTATTTTGTCCCTAAAAACGATGACTCCGATCATGCCGAAAAAGCGACATTCTGGACAGGCCTAAAAAAAACATTTTAAAACCATTTTCACAAAAAATTGTAGATTTCTATTTTTGTCACCAAAAACGATGACTCCGAACAATGCCGAACTAGCGACATTTTGGACAGGCCTAAAAAAACACATTTTAGAACCATTTTCACAAAAAATTGCAGATTTTTTTTTTTCATTTTCGTGACACAAAAACAGTGACCCCGGTCATGCCGAACTATCGACATTCTGGACAGGCCTAAAACACATTTTAGAACCATTTTCACAAAAAAGCTAGATTTATTTTTTCATTTTGTGACACAAAAACAGTGACCCCGGTCATGCCGAACTATCGACATTCTGGACAGGCCTAAAAAAACATTTTAAAACCATTTTCACAAAAATTGCAGATTTCTATTTTGTCCCTAAAAACGATGACTCCGATCATGCCGAAAAAGCGACATTCTGGACAGGCCTAAAAAAAAATGTTAAAACCATTTTCACAAAAAATTGCAGATTTTTTTTTCATTTTCGTGACACAAAAACAGTGACCCCGGTCATGCCGAACTATCGACATTCTGGACAGGCCTAAAAAAAACATTTTAAAACCATTTTCACAACAAATTGCAGATTTCTATTTTGTCCCTAAAAACGATGACTCCGATCATGCCGAAAAAGCGACATTCTGGACAGGCCTAAAAACATTTTTTAAAACCATTTTCACAAAAAATTGCAGATATTTTTTTTTCATTTTCGTGACACAAAAACAGTGACCCCGGTCATGCCGAACTAGCGACATTCTGGACAGGCCTTAAAAAAAAACATTTTAAAACCATTTTCACAAAAAATTGCAGATATTTTTTTTGCATTTTCGTGACACAAAAACAGTGACCCCGGTCATGCCGAACTATCGACATTCTGGACAGGCCTAAAAAAATGTTCAAAACCATTTTCACAAAAAGAGTGCAGATTTTTTTTTCATTTTCGTGACACAAAAACAGTGACCCGGTCATGCCGAACTATCGACATTCTGGACAGGCCTAAAAAAACATTTTAAAACCATTTTCACAAAAAATTGCAGATTTCTATTTTGTCCCTAAAAACGATGACTCCGATCATGAATAAAAAGCGACATTCTGGACAGGCCTAAAAAAAACATTTTAAAACCATTTTCACAAAAAAATTGCAGATATTTTTTTTTCATTTTCGTGACACAAAAACAGTGAGCCCGGTCATGCCGAACTATCGACATTCTGGACAGGCCTAAAAAAACATTTTAAAACCATTTTCACAAAAAATTGCAGATTTCTATTTTGTCCCTAAAAACGATGACTCCGATCATGCCGAAAAAGCGACATTCTGGACAGGCCTAAAAAAAACATTTTAAAACCATTTTCACAAAAAATTGTAGATTTCTATTTTTGTCACCAAAAACGATGACTCCGAACAATGCCGAACTAGCGACATTTTGGACAGGCCTAAAAAAACACATTTTAGAACCATTTTCACAAAAAATTGCAGATTTTTTTTTTTCATTTTCGTGACACAAAAACAGTGACCCCGGTCATGCCGAACTATCGACATTCTGGACAGGCCTAAAACACATTTTAGAACCATTTTCACAAAAAAAGCTCAGATTTATTTTTTCATTTTTTGACACAAAAACAGTGACCCCGGTCATGCCGAACTATCGACATTCTGGACAGGCCTAAAAAAACATTTTAAAACCATTTTCACAAAAAATTGCAGATTTCTATTTTGTCCCTAAAAACGATGACTCCGATCATGCCGAAAAAGCGACATTCTGGACAGGCCTAAAAAAAATGTTAAAACCATTTTCACAAAAAATTGCAGATTTTTTTTTTCATTTTCGTGACACAAAAACAGTGACCCCGGTCATGCCGAACTATCGACATTCTGGACAGGCCTAAAAAAAACATTTTAAAACCATTTTCACAACAAATTGCAGATTTCTATTTTGTCCCTAAAAACGATGACTCCGATCATGCCGAAAAAGCGACATTCTGGACAGGCCTAAAAACATTTTTTAAAACCATTTTCACAAAAAATTGCAGATATTTTTTTTCATTTTCGTGACACAAAAACAGTGACCCCGGTCATGCCGAACTAGCGACATTCTGGGACAGGCCTAAAAAAAACATTTTAAAACCATTTTCACAAAAAATTGCAGATATTTTTTTGCATTTTCGTGACACAAAAACAGTGACCCCGGTCATGCCGAACTATCGACATTCTGGACAGGCCTAAAAAAATGTTCAAAACCATTTTCACAAAAAGTGCAGATTTTTTTTTCATTTTCGTGACACAAAAACAGTGACCCCGGTCATGCCGAACTATCGACATTCTGGACAGGCCTAAAAAACATTTTAAAACCATTTTCACAAAAAATTGCAGATTTCTATTTTGTCCCTAAAAACGATGACTCCGATCATGAATAAAAAGCGACATTCTGGACAGGCCTAAAAAAAACATTTTAAAACCATTTTCACAAAAAAATTGCAGATATTTTTTTTTCATTTTCGTGACACAAAAACAGTGACCCCGGTCATGCTGAACTAGCGACATTCTGGACAGGCCTAAAAAACATTTTAAAACCATTTTCACAAAAATTGCAGATTTCTATTTTTGTCACCAAAAACGATGACTCTGATCATGCCGAACTAGCGACATTTTGGACAGGCCTAAAAAAAAATGTTAAAACCATTTTCACAAAAAATTGCAGATATTTTTTTTTCATTTTCGTGACACAAAAACAGTGACGCCGGTCATGCCGAACTAGCGACATTCTGGACAGGCCTAAAAAACATTTTAAAACCATTTTCACAAAAATTGCAGATTTCTATATTGTCCCTAAAAACGATGAGTCCGATCATGCCGAAAAAGTGACATTCTGGACAGGCCTAAAAACATTTTTTAAAACCATTTTCACAAAAAATTGCAGATATTTTTTTTTCATTTTCGTGACACAAAAACAGTGACCCCGGTCATGCCGAACTATCGACATTCTGGACAGGCCTAAAAAACATTTTAAAACCATTTTCACAAAAATTGCAGATTTCTATTTTGTCCCTAAAAACGATGACTCCGATCATGCCGAAAAGCGACATTCTGGACAGGCCTAAAAAAACATTTTAAAACCATTTTCACAAAAATTGTAGATTTCTATTTTTGTCACCAAAACGATGACTCCGATCAATGCCGAACTAGCGACATTTTGGACAGGCCTAAAAAACACATTTTAGAACCATTTTCACAAAAAATTGCAGATTTTTTTTTTCATTTTCGTGACACAAAAACAGTGACCCCGGTCATGCCGAACTATCGACATTCTGGACAGGCCTAAAACACATTTTAGAACCATTTTCACAAAAAAGCTCAGATTTATTTTTTCATTTTTGACACAAAAACAGTGACCCCCGGTCATGCCGAACTATCGACATTCTGGACAGGCCTAAAAAACATTTTAAAACCATTTTCACAAAAATTGCAGATTTCTATTTTGTCCCTAAAACGATGACTCCGATCATGCCGAAAAGCGACATTCTGGACAGGCCTAAAAAAAAATGTTAAAACCATTTTCACAAAAAATTGCAGATTTTTTTTTTCATTTTCGTGACACAAAAACAGTGACCCCGATCATGCCGAACTAGCGACATACTGGACAGGCCTAAAAAAAAACATTTTAAAACCATTTTCACAAAAAATTGCATATATTTTTTTTTCATTTTCGTGACACAAAACAGTGACCCCGGTCATGCCGAACTAGCGACATTCTGGACAGACCTAAAAAACATTTTAAAACCATTTTCACAAAAAATTGCAGATTTCTATTTTGTCCCTAAAAACGATGAGTCCGATCATGCCGAAAAAGTGACATTCTGGACAGGCCTAAAAACATTTTTTAAAAACCATTTTCACAAAAAATTGCAGATATTTTTTTTTCATTTTCGTGACACAAAAACAGTGACCCCGCTCATGCCGAACTATCGACATTCTGGACAGGCCTAAAAAAACATTTTAAAACCATTTTCACAAAAAATTGCAGATTTCTATTTTGTCCCTAAAAACGATGACTCCGATCATGCCGAAAAAGCGACATTCTGGACAGGCCTAAAAACATTTTTTAAAACCATTTTCACAAAAAATTGCAGATATTTTTTTTTCATTTTCGTGACACAAAAACAGTGACCCCGGTCATGCCGAACTATCGACATTCTGCACAGGCCTAAAAAAACATTTTAAAACCATTTTCACAAAAAATGCAGATTTCTATTTTGTCCCTAAAAACGATGACTCCGATCATGCCGAAAAGCGACATTCTGGACAGGCCTAAAAAAACATTTTAAAACCATTTTCACAAAAATTGTAGATTTCTATTTTTGTCACCAAAAACGATGACTCCGATCATGCCGAACTAGCGACATTTTGGACAGGCCTAAAAAACACATTTTAGAACCATTTTCACAAAAAAATCTCAGATTTTTTTTCATTTTTGACACAAAAACAGTGACCCCGGTCATGCCGAACTATCGACATTCTGGACAGGCCTAAAAACCCATTTTAAAACAATTTTCACAAAAATTGCAGATTTCTATATTGTCCCTAAAAACGATGACTCCGATCATGCCGAAAAAGTGACATTCTGGACAGGCCTAAAAAAAATGTAAAAACATTTTCACAAAAAATTGCAGATTTTTTATTTTCATTTTCGTGACACAAAAAAGTGACCCCCGGTCATGCCGAACTAGCGACATTCTGGACAGGCCTAAAAAAACATTTTAAAACCATTTTCACAAAAAATTGCAGATATTTTTTTCATTTTCGTGACACAAAAACAGTGACCCCGGTCATGCCGAACTAGCGACATTCTGGACAGACCTAAAAAACATTTTAAAACCATTTTCACAAAAATTGCAGATTTCTATTTTGTCCCTAAAAACGATGACTCCGATCATGCCGAAAAGCGACATTCTGGACAGGCCTAAAAACATTTTTTAAAACCATTTTCACAAAAATTGCAGATATTTTTTTTCATTTTCGTGACACAAAAACAGTGACCCCGGTCATGCCGAACTAGCGACATTCTGGACAGGCCTTAAAAAACATTTTAAAACCATTTTCACAAAAATTGCAGATTTCTATTTTGTCCCTAAAAACGATGACTCCGATCATGCCGAAGCGACATTCTGGACAGGCCTAAAAACATTTTTTAAAACCATTTTCACAAAAATTGCAGATATTTTTTTTCATTTTCGTGACACAAAAACAGTGACCCCGGTCATGCCGAACTATCGACATTCTGCACAGGCCTAAAAAACATTTTAAAACCATTTTCACAAAAAATGCAGATTTCTATTTTTGTCACCAAAAACGATGACTCTGATCATGCCGAACTAGCGACATTTTGGACAGGCCTAAAAAAAACATTTTAGAACCATTTTCACAAAAAAGCTCAGTTTTTTTTTTTCATTTTCGTGACACAAAAACAGTGACCCCGATCATGCCGAACTAGCGACATACTGGACAGGCCTAAAAAACCATTTTAAAACCATTTTCACAAAAAATTGCAGATATTTTTTTTCATTTTCGTGACACAAAAACAGTGACCCCGGTCATGCCGAACTAGCGACATTCTGGACAGGCCTAAAAAAACATTTTAAAACCATTTTCACAAAAATTGCAGATTTCTATTTTGTCCCTAAAAACGATGACTCCGATCATGCCGAAATAGCGACATTCTGGACAGGCCTAAAAACATTTTTTAAAACCATTTTCACAAAAAATTGCAGATATTTTTTTTCATTTTCGTGACACAAAAACAGTGACCCCGGTCATGCCGAACTAGCGACATTCTGGACAGGCCTTAAAAACATTTTAAAACCATTTTCACAAAAATTGCAGATTTCTATTTTGTCCCTAAAACGATGACTCCGATCATGCCGAAAAAGCGACATTCTGGACAGGCCTAAAAACATTTTTTAAAACCATTTTCACAAAAAATTGCAGATATTTTTTTTTCATTTTCGTGACACAAAAACAGTGACCCCGGTCATGCCGAACTATCGACATTCTGCACAGGCCTAAAAAACATTTTAAAACCATTTTCACAAAAAAATGCAGATTTCTATTTTGTCCCTAAAAACGATGACTCGATCATGCCGAAAAGCGACATTCTGGACAGGCCAAAAAACATTTTTTAAAACCATTTTCACAAAAATTGCAGATATTTTTTTTTCATTTTCGTGACACAAAAACAGTGACCCCGGTCATGCCGAACTATCGACATTCTGGACAGGCCTAAAAAAAACATTTTAAAACCATTTTCACAACAAATTGCAGATTTCTATTTTGTCCCTAAAAACGATGACTCCGATCATGCCGAAAGCGACATTCTGGACAGGCCTAAAAACATTTTTTAAAACCATTTTCACAAAAATTGCAGATATTTTTTTTCATTTTCGTGACACAAAAACAGTGACCCCGGTCATGCCGAACTAGCGACATTCTGGACAGGCCTAAAAAAACATTTTAAAACCATTTTCACAAAAAATTGCAGATATTTTTTTTCATTTTCGTGACACAAAAACAGTGACCCCGGTCATGCCGAACTATCGACATTCTGGACAGGCCTAAAAAAAATGTTCAAAACCATTTTCACAAAAAAATTGCAGATATTTTTTTTCATTTTCGTGACACAAAAACAGTGACCCCGGTCATGCCGAACTATCGACATTCTGGACAGGCCTAAAAAAATGTTCAAAACCATTTTCACAAAAAATTGCAGATTTTTTTTTCATTTTCGTGACACAAAACAGTGACCCCGGTCATGCCGAACTATCGACATTCTGGACAGGCCTAAAAAAACATTTTAAAACCATTTTCACAACAAATTGCAGATTTCTATTTTGTCCCTAAAACGATGACTCCGATCATGCCGAAAAGCGACATTCTGGACAGGCCTAAAAACATTTTTTAAAACCATTTTCACAAAAATTGCAGATATTTTTTTCATTTTCGTGACACAAAAACAGTGACCCCGGTCATGCCGAACTATCGACATTCTGGACAGGCCTAAAAAAATGTTCAAAACCATTTTCACAAAAATTGCAGATTTTTTTTTCATTTTCGTGACACAAAAACAGTGACCCCGGTCATGCCGAACTATCGACATTCTGGACAGGCCTAAAAAACATTTTAAAACCATTTTCACAAAAATTGCAGATTTCTATTTTGTCCCTAAAAACGATGACTCCGATCATGAATAAAAAGCGACATTCTGGACAGGCCTAAAAACATTTTTTAAAACCATTTTCACAAAAAATTGCAGATATTTTTTTTTCATTTTCGTGACACAAAAACAGTGACCCCGGTCATGCCGAACTAGCGTCATTCTGGACAGGCCTAAAAAAAAATGTTGAAACCATTTCCACAAAAAATTGCAGTTTCTTTTTTTGTCACCAAAAACGATGACTCCGATCATGCCGAACTAGCGACATTTTGGACAGGCCTAAAAAAACACATTTTAGAACCATTTTCAAAAAAAAATCTCAGAATGTATTTTTCATTTTTTGACACAAAAACAGTGACCCCGGTCATGCCGAACTAGCGACATTCTGGACAGGCCTAAAAAAAACATTTTAAAACCATTTTCACAATAAAATTGCAGATATTTTTTTCTCATTGTCGTGACACAAAAACAGTGACCCCCGGTCATGCTGAACTAGCGACATTCTGGACAGGCCTAAAAAAACATTTTAAAACCATTTTCACAAAAAATTGCAGATTTCTATTTTTGTCACCAAAAACGATGACTCCGATCATGCCGAACTAAGCGACATTTTGGACAGGCCTAAAAAAAACATTTTAGAACCATTTTCACAAAAAAGCTGTTTTTTTTTCATTTTCGTGACACAAAAACAGTGACCCCGATCATGCCGAACTAGCGACATACTGGACAGGCATAAAAAAAAATGTTAAAACCATTTTCACAAAAAATTGCAGATTTTTTTTCATTTTCGTGACACAAAAACAGTGACCCCGGTCATGCCGAACTAGCGACATTCTGGACAGGCCTAAAAAAACATTTTAAAACCATTTTCACAATAAAATTGCAGATATTTTTTTTCATTTTCGTGACACAAAAACAGTGACCCCGGTCATGCTGAACTAGCGCCATTCTGGACAGGCCTAAAAAACATTTTAAAACCATTTTCACAAAAATTACAGATTTCTATTTTTGTCACCAAAAACGATGACTCCGATCATGCCGAAAAAGCGACATTCTGGACAGGCCTAAAAAACATTTTAAAACCATTTTCACAAAAAATTGCAGATTTCTATTTTGTCCCTAAAAACGATGACTCCGATCATGCCGAAAAAGCGACATTCTGGACAGGCCTAAAACAAAATTGAAAACCATTTTCACAAAAAATTGCAGATTTTTTTTCATTTTCGTGACACAAAAACAGTGACCCCGGTCATGCCGAACTAGCGACATTCTGGACAGGCCTAAAAAAACATTTTAAAACCATTTTCACAAAAATTGCAGATTTCTATTTTTGTCACCAAAAACGATGACTCCGATCATGCCGAACTAGCGACATTTTGGACAGGCCTAAAAAAATCCATTTTAGAACCATTTTCACAAAAAAAGCTCAGTTTTTTTTTTTCATTTTCGTGACACAAAACAGTGACCCCGATCATGCCGAACTAGCGACATACTGGACAGGCCTAAAAAAAACATTTTAAAACCATTTTCACAAAAAAATTGCAGATTTCTATTTTTGTCACCAAAAACGATGACTCTGATCATGCCGAACTAGCGACATTTTGGACAGGCCTAAAAAAAAATGTTAAAACCATTTTCACAAAAAATTGCAGATTTTTTTTTTCATTTTCGTGACACAAAAACAGTGACCCCGGTCATGCCGAACTAGCGACATTCTGGACAGGCCTAAAAAAAACATTTTAAAACCATTTTCACAATAAAATTGCAGATATTTTTTTTTTCATTTTCGTGACACAAAAACAGTGACCCCGGTCATGCTGAACAAGCGACATTCTGGACAGGCCTAAAAAAACATTTTAAAACCATTTTCACAAAAAATTACAGATTTCTATTTTTGTCACCAAAAACGATGACTCCGATCATGCCGAAAAAGCGACATTCTGGACAGGCCTAAAAAAAAATGTTAAAACCATTTTCACAAAAAATTGCTGATTTTTTTTTCATTTTCGTGACACAAAAACAGTGACCCCCGGTCATGCCGAACTAGCGACATTCTGGACAGGCCTAAAAAACATTTTAAAACCTTTTTCACAAAAAATTGCAGATATTTTTTTTTCTTCATTTTTTGACACAAAAACAGTGACCCCGGTCATGCCGAACTATCGACATTCTGGACAGGCCTAAAAAAACATTTTAAAACCATTTTCACAAAAAATTGCAGATATTTTTTTTCATTTTCGTGACACAAAAACGGTGACCCCGGTCATGCCGAACTAAGCGACATTCTGGACAGGCCTAAAAAATAAAATTAAAACCATTTCCACAAAAAATTGCAGATTTCTATTTTTGTCACCAAAAACGATGACTCCGATCATGCCGAACTAGTGATATTTTGGAAAGGCCTAAAAAAAAACATTTTAGAACCATTTTCACAAAAAATTGCAGATATTTTTTTTTCATTTTCGTGACACAAAAACAGTGACCCCGGTCATGCCGAACTATCGACATTCTGGACAGGCCTAAAAAAAACATTTTAAAACCATTTTCACAAAAAATTGCAGATTTCTATTTTGTCCCTAAAAACGATGACTCCGATCATGCCGAAAAAGCGACATTCTGGACAGGCCTAAAAACATTTTTTAAAACCATTTTCACAAAAAATTGCAGATTTTTTTTTTCATTTTCGTGACACAAAAACAGTGACCCCGGTCATGCCGAACTAGCGACATTCTGGACAGGCCTAAAAAAAACATTTTAAAACCATTTTCACAATAAAATTGCAGATATTTTTTTCTCATTTTCGTGACACAAAAACAGTGACCCCGGTCATGCTGAACTAGCGACATTCTGGACAGGCCTAAAAAAACATTTTAAAACCATTTTCACAATAAAATTGCAGATATTTTTTTCATTTTCGTGACACAAAAACAGTGACCCCGGTCATGCTGAACTAGCGACATTCTGGACAGGCCTAAAAAACTTTTTAAAACCATTTTCACAAAAAATTGCAGATATTTTTTTTCATTTTCGTGACACAAAAACGGTGACCCCGGTCATGCCGAACTAGCGACATTCTGGACAGGCCTAAAAATAAAATTAAAACCATTTCCACAAAAATTGCAGATTTCTATTTTTGTCACCAAAAACGATGACTCCGATCATGCCGAACTAGTGATATTTTGGAAAGGCCTAAAAAAACATTTTATAACCATTTTCACAAAAAATTGCAGATTTCTATTTTGTCCCTAAAACGATGACTCCGATCATGCCGAAAAAGCGACATTCTGGACAGGCCTAAAAAAAAATTTAAAACCATTTTCACAAAAAATTGCAGATTTTTTTTTCATTTTCGTGACACAAAAACAGTGACCCCCGGTCATGCCGAACTAGCGACATTCTGGACAGGCCTAAAAAAAAACATTTTAAAACCATTTTCACAATAAAATTGCAGATATTTTTTTTCTCATTTTCGTGACACAAAAACAGTGACCCCGGTCATGCTGAACTAAGCGACATTCTGGACAGGCCTAAAAAACATTTTAAAACCATTTTCACAAAAATTGCAGATTTCTATTTTTGTCACCAAAAACGATGACTCCGATCATGCCGAACTAGCGACATTTTGGACAGGCCTAAAAAAACCATTTTAGAACCATTTTCACAAAAAAGCTCGTTTTTTTTTTCATTTTCGTGACACAAAAACAGTGACCCCGATCATGCCGAACTAGCGACATACTGGACAGGCCTAAAAAAACATTTTAAAACCATTTTCACAAAAAAATTGCAGATATTTTTTTCATTTTCGTGACACAAAAACAGTGACCCCGGTCATGCCGAACTAGCGACATTCTGGACAGGCCTAAAAAATTTTTTGAAACCATTTCCACAAAAAAGCTCCGATTTTTTTTCTTCATTTTTGACACAAAAACATGCCGAACTATCGACATTCTGGACAGGCCTAAAAAAACATTTTAAAACCATTTTCACAAAAATTGCAGATTTCTATTTTTGTCACCAAAAACGATGACTCTGATCATGCCGAACTAGCGACATTTTGGACAGGCCTAAAAAAAAACATTTTAGAACCATTTTCACAAAAAAGCTCAGTTTTTTTTTTCATTTTCGTGACACAAAAACAGTGACCCCGATCATGCCGAACTAGCGACATACTGGACAGGCCTAAAAAACCATTTTAAAACCATTTTCACAAAAAATTGCAGATATTTTTTTTCATTTTCGTGACACAAACCAGTGACCCCGGTCATGCCGAACTAGCGACATTCTGGACAGGCCTAAAAAAAATTTTGAAACCATTTCCACAAAAAAAGCTCCGATTTTTTTTTTCTTCATTTTTGACACAAAAACAGTGACCCCGGTCATGCCGAACTATCGACATTCTGGACAGGCCTAAAAAAACATTTTAAAACCATTTTCACAAAAAATTGCAGATATTTTTTTTCTTCATTTTTTGACACAAAAACAGTGACCCCGGTCATGCCGAACTATCGACATTCTGGACAGGCCTAAAAAAACATTTTAAAACCATTTTCACAAAAATTGCAGATATTTTTTTCATTTTCGTGACACAAAAACGGAGACCCCGGGCATGCCGAACTAGCGACATTCTGGACAGGCCTAAAAAATAAAATTAAAACCATTTCCACAAAAATTGCAGATTTCTATTTTTGTCACCAAAAACGATGACTCCGATCATGCCGAACTAGTGATATTTTGGAAAGGCCTAAAAAAAACATTTTAGAACCATTTTCACAAAAATTGCAGATATTTTTTTCATTTTCGTGACACAAAAACAGTGACCCCGGTCATGCCGAACTATCGACATTCTGGACAGGCCTAAAAAAACATTTTAAAACCATTTTCACAAAAAATTGCAGATTTCTATTTTGTCCCTAAAAACGATGACTCCGATCATGCCGAAAAAGCGACATTCTGGACAGGCCTAAAACAAAAATTGAAAACCATTTTCACAAAAAATTGCAGATTTTTTTTTCATTTTCGTGACACAAAAACAGTGACCCCGGTCATGCCGAACTACCGACATTCTGGACAGGCCTAAAAAAAACATTTTAAAACCATTTTCACAATAAAATTGCAGATATTTTTTTTCTCATTTTCGTGACACAAAAACAGTGACCCCGGTCATGCCGAACTATCGACATTCTGGACAGGCCTAAAAAAAACATTTTAAAACCATTTTCACAAAAATTGCAGATTTCTATTTTTGTCACCAAAAACGATGACTCCGATCATGCCGAACTAGCGACATTTTGGACAGGCCTAAAAAAACATTTTAGAACCATTTTCACAAAAAAAGCTCAGTTTTTTTTTCATTTTCGTGACACAAAAACAGTGACCCCGATCATGCCGAACTAGCGACATACTGGACAGGCCTAAAAAAACATTTTAAAACCATTTTCACAAAAAATTGCAGATATTTTTTTTTCATTTTCGTGACACAAAAACAGTGACCCCGGTCATGCTGAACTAGCGACATTCTGGACAGGCCTAAAAAACATTTTAAAACCATTTTCACAAAAATTACAGATTTCTATTTTTGTCACCAAAAACGATGACTCCGATCATGCCGAAAAAGCGACATTCTGGACAGGCCTAAAAAAAAATGTTAAAACCATTTTCACAAAAAATTGCAGATTTTTTTTCATTTTCGTGACACAAAAACAGTGACCCCGGGTCATGCCGAACTAGCGACATTCTGGACAGGCCTAAAAAAAACATTTTAAAACCATTTTCACAATAAAATTGCAGATATTTTTTTTCATTTTCGTGACACAAAAACAGTGACCCCGGTCATGCTGAACTAGCGACATTCTGGACAGGCCTAAAAAACTTTTTAAAACCATTTTCACAAAAAATTGCAGATATTTTTTTTTCATTTTCGTGACACAAAAACGGTGACCCCGGTCATGCCGAACTAGCGACATTCTGGACAGGCCTAAAAAATAAAATTAAAACCATTTCCACAAAAAATTGCAGATTTCTATTTTTGTCACCAAAAACGATGACTCCGATCATGCCGAACTAGTGATATTTTGGAAAGGCCTAAAAAAAAACATTTTATAACCATTTTCACAAAAAATTGCAGATATTTTTTTTTCATTTTCGTGACACAAAAACAGTGACCCCGGTCATGCCGAACTATCGACATTCTGGACAGGCCTAAAAAAAACATTTTAAAACCATTTTCACAAAAAATTGCAGATTTCTATTTTGTCCCTAAAAACGATGACTCCGATCATGCCGAAAAAGCGACATTCTGGACAGGCCTAAAACAAAAATTGAAAACCATTTTCACAAAAAATTGCAGATTTTTTTTTTCATTTTCGTGACACAAAAACAGTGACCCCGGTCATGCCGAACTAGCGACATTCTGGACAGGCCTAAAAAAACATTTTAAAACCATTTTCACAATAAAATTGCAGATATTTTTTTCTCATTTTCGTGACACAAAAACAGTGACCCCGGTCATGCTGAACTAGCGACATTCTGGACAGGCCTAAAAAAACATTTTAAAACCATTTTCACAAAAAATTGCAGATTTCTATTTTTGTCACCAAAAACGATGACTCCGATCATGCCGAACTAGCGACATTTTGGACAGGCCTAAAAAAAACCATTTTAGAACCATTTTCACAAAAAAAGCTCCGTTTTTTTTTTCATTTTCGTGACACAAAAACAGTGACCCCGATCATGCCGAACTAGCGACATACTGGACAGGCCTAAAAAAACATTTTAAAACCATTTTCACCAAAAATTGCAGATATTTTTTTTCATTTTCGTGACACAAAAACAGTGACCCCGGTCATGCTGAACTAGCGACATTCTGGACAGGCCTAAAAAAACATTTTAAAACCATTTTCACAAAAATTACAGATTTCTATTTTTGTCACCAAAAACGATGACTCCGATCATGCCAAAAAGCGACATTCTGGACAGGCCTAAAAAAAATGTTAAAACCATTTTCACCAAAAATTGCAGATTTTTTTTTTCATTTTCGTGACACAAAAACAGTGACCCCGGTCATGCCGAACTAGCGACATTTTGGACAGGCCTAAAAAAACCCATTTTAGAACCATTTTCACAAAAAAAGCTCAGTTTTTTTTTTTCATTTTCGTGACACAAAAACAGTGACCCCGATCATGCCGAACTAGCGACATACTGGACAGGCCTAAAAAAACATTTTAAAACCATTTTCACAAAAAATTTCAGATATTTTTTTTCATTTTCGTGACACAAAAACAGTGACCCCGGTCATGCTGAACTAGCGACATTCTGGACAGGCCTAAAAAACATTTTAAAACCATTTTCACAAAAATTACAGATTTCTATTTTTGTCACCAAAAACGATGACTCCGATCATGCCGAAAAGCGACATTCTGGACAGGCCTAAAAAAAATGTTAAAACCATTTTCACAAAAAATTGCAGATTTTTTTTTCATTTTCGTGACACAAAAACAGTGACCCCGGTCATGCCGAACTAGCGACATTCTGGACAGGCCTAAAAAAAACATTTTAAAACCATTTTCACAATAAAATTGCAGATATTTTTTTCATTTTCGTGACACAAAAACAGTGACCCCGGTCATGCTGAACTAGCGACATTCTGGACAGGCCTAAAAAACTTTTTAAAACCATTTTCACAAAAATTGCAGATTTCTATTTTTGTCACCAAAAACGATGACTCTGATCATGCCGAACTAGCGACATTTTGGACAGGCCTAAAAAAAAATGTTAAAACCATTTTCACAAAAAATTGCAGATTTTTTTTTTCATTTTCGTGACACAAAAACAGTGACCCCGGTCATGCCGAACTAAGCGACATTCTGGACAGGCCTAAAAAATAAAATTAAAACCATTTCCACAAAAAATTGCAGATTTCTATTTTTGTCACCAAAAATGATGACTCCGATCATGCCGAACTAGTGATATTTTGTAAAGGCCTAAAAAAAAACATTTTAGAACCATTTTCACAAAAAATTGCAGATATTTTTTTTTCATTTTCGTGACACAAAAACAGTGACCCCGGTCATGCCGAACTATCGACATTCTGGACAGGCCTAAAAAACATTTTAAAACCATTTTCACAAAAATTGCAGATTTCTATTTTGTCCCTAAAAACGATGACTCCGATCATGCCGAAAAAGCGACATTCTGGACAGGCCTAAAACAAAAATTGAAAACCATTTTCACAAAAAATTCCAGATATTTTTTTTTCATTTTCGTGACACAAAAACAGTGACCCCGGTCATGCCCAACTATCGACATTCTGGACAGGCCTAAAAAACCATTTTAAAACCATTTTCACAAAAAATCGCAGATTTCTATTTTGTCCCTAAAAACGATGACTCCGATCATGCCGAAAAAGCGACATTCTGGACAGGCCTAAACATTTTTTTTTAAACCATTTTCTTAAAAAATTGCAGATTTCTATTTTGTCCCTAAAAACGATGACTCCGATCATGCCGAAAAAGTGACATTCTGGACAGGCCTAAAAAAAATATTAAAAACCATTTTCACAAAAATTGCAGATATTTTTTTTTCATTTTCGTGACACAAAAACGATGACTCCGATCATGCCGAACTAGCGACATTCTGGACAGGCTTAAAAAAAACCATTTTAGAACCATTTTCAAAAAAAATTGCAGATTTTTTTTTTTCATTTTCGTGACACAAACTATCGACTATCATTTTCGTGACACGAACTATCGACATTCTGGACAGGCCTAAAAAAATGTTTTTAAACCATTTCCACAAAAATTGCAGTTTCTTTTTTGTCACCAAAAACGATGACTCCGATCATGCCGAACTAGCGACATTTTGGACAGGCCTAAAAAAACATTTTAGAACCATTTTCACAAAAAAGCTCAGATTTTTTTTCTTTCATTTTTTGACACAAAAACAGTTTTAGAACCATTTTCACAAAAAATTGCAGATTTTTTTTCTTCATTTTCGTGACACAAAAACAGTGACCCCCGGTCATGCCGAACTATCGACATTCTGGACAGGCCTAAAAAAACATTTTAAAACCATTTTCACAAAAAATTGCAGATTTCTATATTGTCCCTAAAAACGATGACTCCGATCATGCCGAAAAAAGCGAGATTCTGGACAGGCCTAAAAAAATGTTCAAAACCATTTTCACAAAAAATTGCAGATTTTTTTTTCATTTTCGTGACACAAAAACAGTGACCCCGGTCATGCCGAACTAGCGACATTCTGGACAGGCCTAAAAAAACATTTTAAAACCATTTTCACAAAAAATTGCTGATATTTTTTTCATTTTCGTGACACAAAAACAGTGACCCCGGTCATGCCGAACTAGCGACATTCTGGACAGGCCTAAAAAAACATTTTAAAACAATTTTCACAAAAATTGCAGATTTCTATTTTTGTCACCAAAAACGATGACTCCGATCATGCCGAACTAGCGACATTCTGGACAGGCCAAAAAAAATAAATTAAAACCATTTCCACAAAAAATTGCAGATTTCTATTTTGTCCCTAAAAACGATGATTCCGATCATGCCGAACTAGCGACATACTGGACAGGCCTAAAAAAACATTTTAAAACCATTTTCACAAAAAAATTGCAGATATTTTTTTTTCATTTTCGTGACACAAAAACAGTGACCCCGGTCATGCCGAACTAGCGACATTCTGGACAGGCCTAAAACATTTTTTTTAAACCATTTCCACAAAAAATTGCAGTTTCTTTTTGTCACCAAAAACGATGACTCCGATCATGCCGAACTAGCGACATTTTGGACAGGCCTAAAAAAACATTTTAGAACCATTTTCACAAAAAAAAGCTCCGATTTTTTTTTTCATTTTCGTGACACAAAAACAGTGACCCCGGTCATGCCGAACTAGCGACATACTGGACAGGCCTAAAAAAACATTTTAAAACCATTTTCACAAAAATTGCAGATTTCTATATTGTCCCTAAAACGATGACTCCGATCATGCCGAAAAGCGACATTCTGGACAGGCCTAAAAAAAATTTTCAAAACCATTTTCACAAAAAATTGCAGATTTTTTTTGCATTTTCGTGACACAAAAACAGTTACCCCGGTCATGCCAAACTAGCGACATTCTGGACAGGCCTAAAAAAAAACATTTTAAAACCATTATCACAAAAAATTGCAGATTTTTTTTCATTTTCGTGACACAAAAACAGTGACCCCTGTCATGCCGAACTAGCGACATTCTGGACAGGCCTAAAAAACATTTTAAAACCATTTTCACAAAAAATTGTAGATTTCTATTTTTGTCACCAAAAAAGATGACTCCGATCATGCCGAACTAGCAACATTTTTGACAGGCCTAAAAGCACACATTTTAGAACCATTTTCACAAAATAAGCTCAGATTCTTTTTTTCCTTTTTTTGACACAAAAACAGTGACCCCGGTCATGCCGAACTATCGACATTCTGGACAGGCCTAAAAAAATGTTTTTAAACCATTTCCACAAAAAATTGCAGTTTCTTTTTTTGTCACCAAAAACGATGACTCCGATCATGCCGAACTAGCGACATTTTGGACAGGCCTAAAAAAAACATTTTAGAACCATTTTCACAAAAAAAGCTCAGATTTTTTTTTCTTTCATTTTTTGACACAAAAACAGTTTTAGAACCATTTTCACAAAAATTGCAGATTCTTTTTCTTCATTTTCGTGACACAAAAACAGTGACCCCGGTCATGCCGAACTATCGACATTCTGGACAGGCCTAAAAAAACATTTTAAAACCATTTTCACAAAAAATTGCAGATTTCTATATTGTCCCTAAAAACGATGACTCCGATCATGCCGAAAAGCGAGATTCTGGACAGGCCTAAAAAAAATGTTCAAAACCATTTTCACAAAAAATTGCAGATTTTTTTTTTTCATTTTCGTGACACAAAAACAGTGACCCCGGTCATGCCGAACTAGCGACATTCTGGACAGGCCTAAAAAAAACATTTTAAAACCATTTTCACAAAAAATTGCTGATATTTTTTTTTCATTTTCGTGACACAAAAACAGTGACCCCGGTCATGCCGAACTAGCGACATTCTGGACAGGCCTAAAAAAAACATTTTAAAACAATTTTCACAAAAAATTGCAGATTTCTATTTTTGTCACCAAAAACGATGACTCCGATCATGCCGAACTAGCGACATTCTGGACAGGCCAAAAAAAATAAATTAAAACCATTTCCACAAAAAATTGCAGATTTCTATTTTGTCCCTAAAAACGATGATTCCGATCATGCCGAACTAGCGACATACTGGACAGGCCTAAAAAAAACATTTTAAAACCATTTTCACAAAAAAATTGCAGATATTTTTTTTTCATTTTCGTGACACAAAAACAGTGACCCCGGTCATGCCGAACTAGCGACATTCTGGACAGGCCTAAAAAATTTTTTTAAACCATTTCCACAAAAAATTGCAGTCTCTTTTTTGTCACCAAAAACGATGACTCCGATCATGCCGAACTAGCGACATTTTGGACAGGCCTAAAAAAAAACATTTTAGAACCATTTTCACAAAATAAGCTCAGATTCTTTTTTTCTTTTTGACACAAAAACAGTGATCCCGGTCATGCCGAACTATCGACATTCTGGACAGGCCTAAAAAACATTTTAAATCCATTTTCACAAAAAATTGCAGATTTCTATATTGTCCCTAAAAACGATGACTCCGATCATGCCGAAAAGCGACATTCTGGACAGGCCTAAAAAAAAATGTAAAACCATTTTCACAAAAAATTGCAGATTTTTTTTTTTCATTTTCGTGACACAAAAACAGTGACCTCGGTCATGCCGAACTAGCGACATTCTGGACAGGCCTAAAAAAAAACATTTTAGAACCATTTTCACAAAAAATTGCAGATTTTTTTTCTTCATTTTCGTGACACAAAAACAGTGACCCCCGGTCATGCCGAACTATCGACATTCTGGACAGGCCTAAAAAAACATTTTAAAACCATTTTCACAAAAAATTGCAGATTTCTATTTTTGTCACCAAAAACGATGACTCCGATCATGCCGAACTAGCGACATTTTGGACAGGCCTAAAAAAAACAATTTTAGAACCATTTTCACAAAAAAAGCTCAGTTTTTTTTTTCATTTTCGTAACACAAAACAGTGACCCCGGTCATGCCGAACTAGCGACATTCTGGACAGGCCTAAAAAACATTTTAAAACCATTTTCACAAAATATTGTAGATTTCTATATTGTCCCTAAAAACGATGACTCCGATCATGCCGAAAAAGCGACATTCTGGACAGGCCTAAAAAAATGTTCAAAACCATTTCCACAAAAATTTCAGTTTCTTTTTTTGTCACCAAAAACAGTGACCCGGTCATGTCGAACTATCGACATTCTGGACAGGCCTAAAAAACATTTTAAAACCATTTTCACAAAAAATTGTAGATTTCTATATTGTCCCTAAAACGATGACTCCGATCATGCCGAAAAGCGACATTCTGGACAGGCCTAAAAAAAATGTTCAAAACCATTTTCACAAAAAATTGCAGATTTTTTTTTTCATTTTCGTGACACAAAAACAGTGACCCCGGTCATGCCGAACTAGCGACATTCTGGACAGGCCTAAAAAAACATTTTAAAACCATTTTCACAAAAATTGCTGATATTTTTTTTCATTTTCGTGACACAAAAACAGTGACCCCGGTCATGCCGAACTAGCGACATTCTGGACAGGCCTAAAAAAACATTTTAAAACAATTTTCACAAAAATTGCAGATTTCTATTTTTGTCACCAAAAACGATGACTCCGATCATGCCGAACTAGCGACATTCTGGACAGGCCAAAAAAATAAATTAAAACCATTTCCACAAAAATTGCAGATTTCTATTTTGTCCCTAAAAACGATGATTCCGATCATGCCGAACTAGCGACATACTGGACAGGCCTAAAAAAACATTTTAAAACCATTTTCACAAAAAAATTGCAGATATTTTTTTTTCATTTTCGTGACACAAAAACAGTGACCCCGGTCATGCCGAACTAGCGACATTCTGGACAGGCCTAAAACATTTTTTTTAAACCATTTCCACAAAAAATTGCAGTTTCTTTTTGTCACCAAAAACGATGACTCCGATCATGCCGAACTAGCGACATTTTGGACAGGCCTAAAAAAACATTTTAGAACCATTTTCACAAAAAAAAAGCTCCGATTTTTTTTTTTCATTTTCGTGACACAAAAACAGTGACCCCGGTCATGCCGAACTAGCGACATACTGGACAGGCCTAAAAAAAAACATTTTAAAACCATTTTCACAAAAAATTGCAGATTTCTATATTGTCCCTAAAAACGATGACTCCGATCATGCCGAAAAAGCGACATTCTGGACAGGCCTAAAAAAAAATTTTCAAAACCATTTTCACAAAAAATTGCAGATTTTTTTTTTGCATTTTCGTGACACAAAAACAGTTACCCCGGTCATGCCAAACTAGCGACATTCTGGACAGGCCTAAAAAAAAACATTTTAAAACCATTATCACAAAAAATTGCAGATTTTTTTTTTCATTTTCGTGACACAAAAACAGTGACCCCTGTCATGCCGAACTAGCGACATTCTGGACAGGCCTAAAAAAACATTTTAAAACCATTTTCACAAAAAATTGTAGATTTCTATTTTTGTCACCAAAAAAGATGACTCCGATCATGCCGAACTAGCAACATTTTTGACAGGCCTAAAAGCACACATTTTAGAACCATTTTCACAAAATAAGCTCAGATTCTTTTTTTTCTTTTTTTGACACAAAAACAGTGACCCCGGTCATGCCGAACTATCGACATTCTGGACAGGCCTAAAAAAATGTTTTTAAACCATTTCCACAAAAAATTGCAGTTTCTTTTTTGTCACCAAAAACGATGACTCCGATCATGCCGAACTAGCGACATTTTGGACAGGCCTAAAAAAACATTTTAGAACCATTTTCACAAAAAAGCTCAGATTTTTTTTCTTTCATTTTTTGACACAAAAACAGTTTTAGAACCATTTTCACAAAAAATTGCAGATTCTTTTTCTTCATTTTCGTGACACAAAAACAGTGACCCCGGTCATGCCGAACTATCGACATTCTGGACAGGCCTAAAAAAACATTTTAAAACCATTTTCACAAAAATTGCAGATTTCTATATTGTCCCTAAAAACGATGACTCCGATCATGCCGAAAAAGCGAGATTCTGGACAGGCCTAAAAAAATGTTCAAAACCATTTTCACAAAAATTGCAGATTTTTTTTTTCATTTTCGTGACACAAAAACAGTGACCCCGGTCATGCCGAACTAGCGACATTCTGGACAGGCCTAAAAAAAACATTTTAAAACAATTTTCACAAAAAATTGCAGATTTCTATTTTTGTCACCAAAAACGATGACTCCGATCATGCCGAACTAGCGACATTCTGGACAGGCCAAAAAAAATAAATTAAAACCATTTCCACAAAAAATTGCAGATTTCTATTTTGTCCCTAAAAACGATGATTCCGATCATGCCGAACTAGCGACATACTGGACAGGCCTAAAAAAAACATTTTAAAACCATTTTCACAAAAAAATTGCAGATATTTTTTTTTCATTTTCGTGACACAAAAACAGTGACCCCGGTCATGCCGAACTAGCGACATTCTGGACAGGCCTAAAATTTTTTTTTAAACCATTTCCACAAAAAATTGCAGTTTCTTTTTTGTCACCAAAAACGATGACTCCGATCATGCCGAACTAGCGACATTTTGGACAGGCCTAAAAAAAACATTTTAGAACCATTTTCACAAAAAAAAAGCTCCGATTTTTTTTTTTCATTTTCGTGACACAAAAACAGTGACCCCGGTCATGCCGAACTAGCGACATTTTGGACAGGCCTAAAAAAAAACATTTTAGAACCATTTTCACAAAAAAAAAGCTCCGATTTTTTTTTTTCATTTTCGTGACACAAAAACAGTGACCCCGGTCATGCCGAACTAGCGACATACTGGACAGGCCTAAAAAAAAACATTTTAAAACCATTTTCACAAAAAATTGCAGATTTCTATATTGTCCCTAAAAACGATGACTCCGATCATGCCGAAAAAGCGACATTCTGGACAGGCCTAAAAAAAATTTTTCAAAACCATTTTCACAAAAAATTGCAGATTTTTTTTTTGCATTTTCGTGACACAAAAACAGTTACCCCGGTCATGCCAAACTAGCGACATTCTGGACAGGCCTAAAAAAAAACATTTTAAAACCATTATCACAAAAAATTGCAGATTTTTTTTTTCATTTTCGTGACACAAAAACAGTGACCCCTGTCATGCCGAACTAGCGACATTCTGGACAGGCCTAAAAAAACATTTTAAAACCATTTTCACAAAAAATTGTAGATTTCTATTTTTGTCACCAAAAACGATGACTCCGATCATGCCGAACTAGCAACATTTTTGACAGGCCTAAAAAAACACATTTTAGAACCATTTTCACAAAATAAGCTCAGATTCTTTTTTTCCTTTTTTTGACACAAAAACAGTGACCCCGGTCATGCCGAACTATCGACATTCTGGACAGGCCTAAAAAAATGTTTTTAAACCATTTCCACAAAAAATTGCAGTTTCTTTTTTTGTCACCAAAAACGATGACTCCGATCATGCCGAACTAGCGACATTTTGGACAGGCCTAAAAAAAACATTTTAGAACCATTTTCACAAAAAAAGCTCAGATTTTTTTTTCTTTCATTTTTTGACACAAAAACAGTTTTAGAACCATTTTCACAAAAAATTGCAGATTCTTTTTTCTTCATTTTCGTGACACAAAAACAGTGACCCCGGTCATGCCGAACTATCGACATTCTGGACAGGCCTAAAAAAACATTTTAAAACCATTTTCACAAAAAATTGCAGATTTCTATATTGTCCCTAAAAACGATGACTCCGATCATGCCGAAAAAGCGAGATTCTGGACAGGCCTAAAAAAAATGTTCAAAACCATTTTCACAAAAAATTGCAGATTTTTTTTTTTCATTTTCGTGACACAAAAACAGTGACCCCGGTCATGCCGAACTAGCGACATTCTGGACAGGCCTAAAAAAAACATTTTAAAACAATTTTCACAAAAAATTGCTGATATTTTTTTTTCATTTTCGTGACACAAAAACAGTGACCCCGGTCATGCCGAACTAGCGACATTCTGGACAGGCCTAAAAAAAACATTTTAAAACAATTTTCACAAAAAATTGCAGATTTCTATTTTTGTCACCAAAAACGATGACTCCGATCATGCCGAACTAGCGACATTCTGGACAGGCCAAAAAAAATAAATTAAAACCATTTCCACAAAAAATTGCAGATTTCTATTTTGTCCCTAAAAACGATGATTCCGATCATGCCGAACTAGCGACATACTGGACAGGCCTAAAAAAAACATTTTAAAACCATTTTCACAAAAAAATTGCAGATATTTTTTTTTCATTTTCGTGACACAAAAACAGTGACCCCGGTCATGCCGAACTAGCGACATTCTGGACAGGCCTAAAAAATTTTTTTTAAACCATTTCCACAAAAAATTGCAGTCTCTTTTTTGTCACCAAAAACGATGACTCCGATCATGCCGAACTAGCGACATTTTGGACAGGCCTAAAAAAAAACATTTTAGAACCATTTTCACAAAATAAGCTCAGATTCTTTTTTTTCTTTTTTTGACACAAAAACAGTGATCCCGGTCATGCCGAACTATCGACATTCTGGACAGGCCTAAAAAAACATTTTAAATCCATTTTCACAAAAAATTGCAGATTTCTATATTGTCCCTAAAAACGATGACTCCGATCATGCCGAAAAAGCGACATTCTGGACAGGCCTAAAAAAAAAATGTAAAACCATTTTCACGAAAAATTGCAGATTTTTTTTTTTCATTTTCGTGACACAAAAACAGTGACCTCGGTCATGCCGAACTAGCGACATTCTGGACAGGCCTAAAAAAAAAACATTTTAGAACCATTTTCACAAAAAATTGCAGATTTTTTTTTCTTCATTTTCGTGACACAAAAACAGTGACCCCGGTCATGCCGAACTATCGACATTCTGGACAGGCCTAAAAAAACATTTTAAAACCATTTTCACAAAAAATTGCAGATTTCTATTTTTGTCACCAAAAACGATGACTCCGATCATGCCGAACTAGCGACATTTTGGACAGGCCTAAAAAAAACAATTTTAGAACCATTTTCACAAAAAAAGCTCAGTTTTTTTTTTTCATTTTCGTAACACAAAACAGTGACCCCGGTCATGCCGAACTAGCGACATTCTGGACAGGCCTAAAAAAACATTTTAAAACCATTTTCACAAAATATTGTAGATTTCTATATTGTCCCTAAAAACGATGACTCCGATCATGCCGAAAAAGCGACATTCTGGACAGGCCTAAAAAAAATGTTCAAAACCATTTCCACAAAAAATTGCAGTTTCTTTTTTTGTCACCAAAAACAGTGACCCCGGTCATGTCGAACTATCGACATTCTGGACAGGCCTAAAAAAACATTTTAAAACCATTTTCACAAAAAATTGTAGATTTCTATATTGTCCCTAAAAACGATGACTCCGATCATGCCGAAAAAGCGACATTCTGGACAGGCCTAAAAAAATGTTCAAAACCATTTTCACAAAAAATTGCAGATTTTTTTTTCATTTTCGTGACACAAAAACAGTGACCCCGGTCATGCCGAACTAGCGACATTCTGGACAGGCCTAAAAAAAACATTTTAAAACAATTTTCACAAAAAATTGCAGATTTCTATATTGTCCCTAAAAACGATGACTCCGATCATGCCGAACTAGCGACATTCTGGACAGGCCAAAAAAATAAATTAAAACCATTTCCACAAAAAATTGCAGATTTCTATTTTGTCCCTAAAAACGATGATTCCGATCATGCCGAACTAGCGACATACTGGACAGGCCTAAAATAAACATTTTAAATCCATTTTCACAAAAAAATTGCAGATATTTTTTTTTCATTTTCGTGACACAAAAACAGTGACCCCGGTCATGCCGAACTAGCGACATTCTGGACAGGCCTAAAAATTTTTTTTTAAACCATTTCCACAAAAAATTGCAGTTTCTTTTTTGTCACCAAAAACGATGACTCCGATCATGCCGAACTAGCGACATTTTGGACAGGCCTAAAAAAAAACATTTTAGAACCATTTTCACAAAAAAAAGCTCCGATTTTTTTTTTCATTTTCGTGACACAAAAACAGTGACCCCGGTCATGCCGAACTAGCGACATACTGGACAGGCCTAAAAAAAACATTTTAAAACCATTTTCACAAAAATTGCAGATTTCTATATTGTCCCTAAAAACGATGACTCCGATCATGCCGAAAAAGCGACATTCTGGACAGGCCTAAAAAAAATTTTCAAAACCATTTTCACAAAAAATTGCAGATTTTTTTTTTGCATTTTCGTGACACAAAAACAGTTACCCCGGTCATGCCAAACTAGCGACATTCTGGACAGGCCTAAAAAAAACATTTTAAAACCATTATCACAAAAATTGCAGATTTTTTTTTCATTTTCGTGACACAAAAACAGTGACCCCGGTCATGCCGAACTAGCGACATTCTGGACAGGCCAAAAAAAACATTTGAAAACCATTTTCACAAAAAAATTGCAGATATTTTTTTTTCAGTTTTTGACACAAAAACAGTGACCCCCGGTCATGCCGAACTATCGACATTCTGGACAGGCCTAAAAAACATTTTAAAATCATTTTCACAAAAAAATTGCAGATTTCTATTTTGTCCCTAAAAACGATGACTCCGATCATGCCGAAAAAGCGACATTCTGGACACCCTAAAAAAATTTTTTAAAACCATTTTCACAAAAAATTGCTGATTTTTTTTTTTCATTTTCGTGACACAAAAACAGTGACCCCGGTCATGCCGAACTGGCGACATTCTGGACAGGCCTAAAAAAAACATTTTAAAACAATTTTCACAAAAAATTGCAGATTTCTATATTGTCCCTAAAAACGATGACTCCGATCATGCCGAACTAGCGACATTCTGGACAGGCCAAAAAAAATAAATTAAAACCATTTCCACAAAAAATTGCAGATTTCTATTTTGTCCCTAAAAACGATGATTCCGATCATGCCGAACTAGCGACATACTGGACAGGCCTAAAATAAACATTTTAAAACCATTTTCACAAAAAAATTGCAGATATTTTTTTTTCATTTTCGTGACACAAAAACAGTGACCCCGGTCATGCCGAACTAGCGACATTCTGGACAGGCCTAAAAAATTTTTTAAACCATTTCCACAAAAATTGCAGTTTCTTTTTGTCACCAAAAACGATGACTCCGATCATGCCGAACTAGCGACATTTTGGACAGGCCTAAAAAAACATTTTAGAACCATTTTCACAAAAAAAAAGCTCCGATTTTTTTTCATTTTCGTGACACAAAAACAGTGACCCCGGTCATGTCGAACTAGCGACATACTGGACAGGCCTAAAAAAAACATTTTAAAACCATTTTCACAAAAAATTGCAGATTTCTATTTTGTCCCTAAAAACGATGACTCCGATCATGCCGAAAAAGCGACATTCTGGACAGGCCTAAAAAAATTTTTTTAAAACCATTTTCACAAAAAATTGCAGATTTTTTTTTTCATTTTCGTGACACAAAAACAGTGACCCCTGTCATGCCGAAAAAGCGACATTCTGGACAGGCCTAAATTTTTTTTTAAAAAACCATTTTCACAAAAAATTGCAGATTTTTTTTTTGCATTTTCGTGACACAAAAACAGTTACCCCGGTCATGCCAAACTAGCGACATTCTGGACAGGCCTAAAAAAAAACATTTTAAAACCATTATCACAAAAAATTGCAGATTTTTTTTTTCATTTTCGTGACACAAAAACAGTGACCCCTGTCATGCCGAACTAGCGACATTCTGGACAGGCCTAAAAAACATTTTAAAACCATTTTCACAAAAAATTTTAGATTTCTATTTTTGTCACCAAAAACGATGACTCCGATCATGCCGAACTAGCAACATTTTGGACAGGCCTAAAAAACACATTTTAGAACCATTTTCACAAAATAAGCTCAGATTCTTTTTTTCATTTTTTGACACAAAAACAGTGACCCCGGTCATGCCGAACTATCGACATTCTGGACAGGCCTAAAAAAATTTTTTAAACCATTTCCACAAAAATTGCAGTTTCTTTTTTGTCACCAAAAACGATGACTCCGATCATGCCGAACTAGCGACATTTTGGACAGGCCTAAAAAAAACATTTTAGAACCATTTTCACAAAAAAAGCTCAGATTTTTTTTTCTTTCATTTTTTGACACAAAAACAGTTTTAGAACCATTTTCACAAAAAATTGCAGATTTTTTTTCTTCATTTTCGTGACACAAAACCCCGGTCATGCCGAACTATCGACATTCTGGACAGGCCTAAAAAAACATTTTAAAACCATTTTCACAAAAAATTGCAGATTTCTATATTGTCCCTAAAAACGATGACTCCGATCATGCCGAAAAAGCGAGATTCTGGACAGGCCTAAAAAAATGTTAAAACCATTTTCACAAAAAATTGCAGATTTTTTTTTTCATTTTCGTGACACAAAAACAGTGACCCCGGTCATGCCGAACTAGCGACATTCTGGACAGGCCTAAAAAAACATTTTAAAACCATTTTCACAAAAATTGCAGATATTTTTTTTCATTTTCGTGACACAAAAACAGTGACCCCGGTCATGCTGAACTAGCGACATTCTCGACAGGCCTAAAAAAACATTTTAAAACCATTTTCACAAAAAATTGCAGATTTCTATTTTTGTCACCAAAAACGATGACTCCGATCATGCCGAACTAGCGACATTTTGGACAGGCCTAAAAAAAACCATTTTAGAACCATTTTCACAAAAAAAGCTCCGTTTTTTTATCATTTTCGTGACACAAAAACAGTGACCCCGGTCATGCCGAGCTAGCGACATTCTGGACAGGCCTAAAAAAACATTTTAAAACCATTTTCACAAAAAATTTTAGATTTCTATTTTTGTCACCAAAAACGATGACTCCGATCATGCCGAACTAGCAACATTTTGGACAGGCCTAAAAAACACATTTTAGAACCATTTTCACAAAATAAGCTCAGATTCTTTTTTTTCATTTTTTGACACAAAAACAGTGACCCCGGTCATGCCGAACTATCGACATTCTGGACAGGCCTAAAATTTTTTTTTAAACCATTTCCACAAAAATTGCAGTTTCTTTTTTGTCACCAAAAACGATGACTCCGATCATGCCGAACTAGCGACATTTTGGACAGGCCTAAAAAAAACATTTTAGAACCATTTTCACAAAAAAAGCTCAGATTTTTTTTCTTTCATTTTTGACACAAAAACAGTTTTAGAACCATTTTCACAAAAATTGCAGATTTTTTTTCTTCATTTTCGTGACACAAAAACAGTGACCCCGGTCATGCCGAACTATCGACATTCTGGACAGGCCTAAAAAACATTTTAAAACCATTTTCACAAAAAATTGCAGATTTCTATTTTTGTCACCAAAAACGATGACTCCGATCATGCCGAACTAGCGACATTTTGGACAGGCCTAAAAAACCCATTTTAGAACCATTTTCACAAAAAAGCTCCGTTTTTTATCATTTTCGTGACAAAAACAGTGACCCCGGTCATGCCGAACTAGCGACATTCTGGACAGGCCTAAAATTTTTTTTTAAACCATTTCCACAAAAATTGCAGTTTCTTTTTTGTCACCAAAAACGATGACTCCGATAATGCCGAACTAGCGACATTTTGGACAGGCCTAAAAAACACATTTTAGAACCATTTTCCAAAAAAAAGCTCTGAATTTTTTTTTTCATTTTTTGACACAAAAACAGTGACCCCGGTCATGCCGAACTATCGACATTCTGGACAGGCCTAAAAAACATTTTAAAATCATTTTCACAAAAATTGCAGATTTCTATATTGTCCCTAAAAACGATGACTCCGATCATGCCGAAAAGCGACATTCTGGACAGCCTAAAATTTTTTTTAAAACCATTTTCACAAAAAATTGCAGATTTTTTTTTCATTTTCGTGACACAAAAACAGTGACCCCGGTCATGCTGAACTAGCGACATTCTGGACAGGCCTAAAAAAACATTTTAAAACAATTTTCACAAAAATTGCAGATTTCTATATTGTCCCTAAAAACGATGACTCCGATCATGCCGAACTAGCGACATTCTGGACAGGCCTAAAAAAAAAATTAAAACCTTTTCCACAAAAAAATGCAGATTTCTATTTTGTCCCTAAAAACGATGATTCCGATCATGCCGAAAAAGCGACATTCTGGACAGGCCTAAAAAACATTTTAAAACCATTTCCACAAAAATTGCAGTTTCTTTTTTTGTCACCAAAAACGATGACTCCGATCATGCCCGAACTAGCGACATTTTGGACAGGCCTAAAAAAAACATTTCAGAACCATTTTCACAAAAAAGCTCAGATTTTTTTTCTTCATTTTTGACACAAAAACAGTGACCCCGGTCATGCCGAACTATCGACATTCTGGACAGGCCTAAAAAACATTTTAAAACCATTTTCACAAAAAATTGTAGATTTCTATATTGTCCCTAAAAACGATGACTCCGATCATGCCGAAAAAGCGACATTCTGGACAGGCCTAAAAAAAATGTTCAAAACCATTTTCACAAAAATTGCAGATTTTTTTTTTCATTTTCGTGACACAAAAACAGTGACCCCGGTCATACCGAACTAGCGACATTCTGGACAGGCCTAAAAAAAACATTTTAAAACCATTTTCACAAAAAATTGCAGATATTTTTTTTTCATTTTCGTGACACAAAAACAGTGACCCCGGTCATGCTGAACTAGCGACATTCTGGACAGGCCTAAAAAAACATTTTAAAACCATTTTCACAAAAATTGCAGATTTCTATTTTTGTCACCAAAAACGATGACTCCGATCATGCCGAACTAGCGACATTTTGGACAGGCCTAAAAAAAACCATTTTAGAACCATTTTCACAAAAAAAGCTCAGTTTTTTTTATCATTTTCGTGACACAAAAACAGTGACCCCGGTCATGCCGAGCTAGCGACATTCTGGACAGGCCTAAAAAAAATTTTTTAAACCATTTCCACAAAAAATTGCAGTTTCTTTTTTTGTCACCAAAAACGATGACTCCGATCATGCCGAACTAGCGACATTTTGGACAGGCCTAAAAAAACACATTTTAGAACCATTTTCCAAAAAAAAGCTCTGAATTTTTTTTTTCATTTTTTGATACAAAAACAGTGACCCCGGTCATGCCGAACTATCGACATTCTGGACAGGCCTAAAAAAACATTTTAAAACAATATTCACAAAAAATTGCAGATTTCTATATTGTCCCTAAAAACGATGACTCCGATCATGCCGAAAAAGCGACATTCTGGACACCCTAAAAAAAATTTTAAAACCATTTTCACAAAAAATTGCAGATTTTTTTTTTTCATTTTCGTGACACAAAAACAGTGACCCCGGTCATGCCGAACTAGCGACATTCTGGACAGGCCTAAAAAAAACATTTTAAAACAATATTCACAAAAAATTGCAGATTTCTATATTGTCCCTAAAAACGATGACTCCGATCATGCCGAACTAGCGACATACTGGACAGGCCTAAAAAAACCCATTTTAGAACCATTTTCACAAAAAATTGCAGATATTTTTTTTCATTTTCGTGACACAAAAACAGTGACCCCGGTCATGCCGAACTAGCGACATTCTGGACAGGCCTAAAAAATTTTTTTAAACCATTTCCACAAAAATTGCAGTTTCTTTTGTCACCAAAAACGATGACTCCGATCATGCCGAACTAGCGACATTTTGGACAGGCCTAAAAAAAACATTTTAGAACCATTTTCACAAAAAAAAGCTCCGATTTTTTTTTTCATTTTCGTGACACAAAAACAGTGACCCCGGTCATGCCGAACTAGCGACATACTGGACAGGCCTAAAAAAAAACATTTTAAAACCATTTTCACAAAAAATTGCAGATTTCTATATTGTCCCTAAAAACGATGACTCCGATCATGCCGAAAAAGCGACATTCTGGACAGGCCAAAAAAAATAATTTCAAAACCATTTTCACAAAAAATTGCAGATTTTTTTTTTGCATTTTCGTGACACAAAAACAGTTACCCCGGTCATGCCAAACTAGCGACTTTCTGGACAGGCCTAAAAAAACCCATTTTAAAACCATTATCACAAAAAATTGCAGATTTTTTTTTCTTCATTTTCGTGACACAAAAACAGTGACCCCGGTCATGCCGAACTATCGACATTCTGGACAGGCCTAAAAAAACATTTTAAAACCATTTTCACAAAAAATTGCAGATTTCTATTTTTGTCACCAAAAACGATGACTCCGATCATGCCGAACTAGCGACATTTTGGACAGGCCTAAAAAAAACCATTTTAGAACCATTTTCACAAAAAAAGCTCCGTTTTTTTATCATTTTCGTGACAAAAAACAGTGACCCCGGTCATGCCGAGCTAGCGACATTCTGGACAGGCCTAAAATTTTTTTTTTAAACCATTTCCACAAAAAATTGCAGTTTCTTTTTTTGTCACCAAAAACGATGACTCCGATAATGCCGAACTAGCGACATTTTGGACAGGCCTAAAAAAACACATTTTAGAACCATTTTCCAAAAAAAAGCTCTGAATTTTTTTTTTCATTTTTTGACACAAAAACAGTGACCCCGGTCATGCCGAACTATCGACATTCTGGACAGGCCTAAAAAACATTTTAAAATCATTTTCACAAAAAATTGCAGATTTCTATATTGTCCCTAAAAACGATGACTCCGATCATGCCGAAAAAGCGACATTCTGGACAGCCTAAAATTTTTTTTTAAAACCATTTTCACAAAAAATTGCAGATTTTTTTTTTTCATTTTCGTGACACAAAAACAGTGACCCCGGTCATGCTGAACTAGCGACATTCTGGACAGGCCTAAAAAAAACATTTTAAAACAATTTTCACAAAAATTGCAGATTTCTATATTGTCCCTAAAAACGATGACTCCGATCATGCCGAACTAGCGACATTCTGGACAGGCCTAAAAAAAAATTTAAAACCTTTTCCACAAAAAATTGCAGATTTCTATTTTGTCCCTAAAAACGATGATTCCGATCATGCCGAAAAGCGACATTCTGGACAGGCCTAAAAAACATTTTAAAACCATTTCCACAAAAATTGCAGTTTCTTTTTTGTCACCAAAAACGATGACTCCGATCATGCCCGAACTAGCGACATTTTGGACAGGCCTAAAAAAAACATTTCAGAACCATTTTCACAAAAAAGCTCAGATTTTTTTTTTCTTCATTTTTGACACAAAAACAGTGACCCCGGTCATGCCGAACTATCGACATTCTGGACAGGCCTAAAAAACATTTTAAAACCATTTTCACAAAAAATTGTAGATTTCTATATTGTCCCTAAAAACGATGACTCCGATCATGCCGAAAAGCGACATTCTGGACAGGCCTAAAAAAATGTTCAAAACCATTTTCACAAAAATTGCAGATTTTTTTTTTCATTTTCGTGACACAAAAACAGTGACCCCGGTCATACCGAACTAGCGACATTCTGGACAGGCCTAAAAAAACATTTTAAAACCATTTTCACAAAAAATTGCAGATATTTTTTTTCATTTTCGTGACACAAAAACAGTGACCCCGGTCATGCTGAACTAAGCGACATTCTGGACAGGCCTAAAAAACATTTTAAAACCATTTTCACAAAAAATTGCAGATTTCTATTTTTGTCACCAAAAACGATGACTCCGATCATGCCGAACTAGCGACATTTTGGACAGGCCTAAAAAAACCCATTTTAGAACCATTTTCACAAAAAAAGCTCAGTTTTTTTATCATTTTCGTGACACAAAAACAGTGACCCCGGTCATGCCGAGCTAGCGACATTCTGGACAGGCCTAAAAAAATTTTTTTAAACCATTTCCACAAAAAATTGCAGTTTCTTTTTTTGTCACCAAAAACGATGACTCCGATCATGCCGAACTAGCGACATTTTGGACAGGCCTAAAAAAACACATTTTAGAACCATTTTCCAAAAAAAAGCTCTGAATTTTTTTTTTCATTTTTTGATACAAAAACAGTGACCCCGGTCATGCCGAACTATCGACATTCTGGACAGGCCTAAAAAAACATTTTAAAACAATATTCACAAAAAATTGCAGATTTCTATATTGTCCCTAAAAACGATGACTCCGATCATGCCGAAAAAGCGACATTCTGGACACCCTAAAAAAATTTTTCAAACCATTTTCACAAAAAATTGCAGATTTTTTTTTTCATTTTCGTGACACAAAAACAGTGACCCCGGTCATGCCGAACTAGCGACATTCTGGACAGGCCTAAAAAAACATTTTAAAACAATATTCACAAAAAATTGCAGATTTCTATATTGTCCCTAAAAACGATGACTCCGATCATGCCGAACTAGCGACATACTGGACAGGCCTAAAAAAACCATTTTAGAACCATTTTCACAAAAAAATTGCAGATATTTTTTTTTCATTTTCGTGACACAAAAACAGTGACCCCGGTCATGCCGAACTAGCGACATTCTGGACAGGCCTAAAAATTTTTTTAAACCATTTCCACAAAAAATTGCAGTTTCTTTTTGTCACCAAAAACGATGACTCCGATCATGCCGAACTAGCGACATTTTGGACAGGCCTAAAAAAAACATTTTAGAACCATTTTCACAAAAAAAGCTCCGATTTTTTTTTCATTTTCGTGACACAAAAACAGTGACCCCGGTCATGCCGAACTAGCGACATACTGGACAGGCCTAAAAAAAAACATTTTAAAACCATTTTCACAAAAAATTGCAGATTTCTATATTGTCCCTAAAAACGATGACTCCGATCATGCCGAAAAAGCGACATTCTGGACAGGCCAAAAAAAATTTTCAAAACCATTTTCACAAAAATTGCAGATTTTTTTTTGCATTTTCGTGACACAAAAACAGTTACCCCGGTCATGCCAAACTAGCGACATTCTGGACAGGCCTAAAAAAACCCATTTTAAAACCATTATCACAAAAAATTGCAGATTTTTTTTTTCATTTTCGTGACACAAAAACAGTGACCCCGGTCATGCCGAACTAGCGACATTCTGGACAGGCCTAAAAAAACATTTTAAAACCATTTTCACAAAAAATTGCAGATATTTTTTTCAGTTTTTGACACAAAAACAGTGACCCGGTCATGCCGAACTATCGACATTCTGGACAGGCCTAAAAAACATTTTAAAATCATTTTCACAAAAAAATTGCAGATTTCTATTTTGTCCCTAAAAACGATGACTCCGATCATGCCGAACTAGCGACATTCTGGACAGGCCAAAAAATAAATTAAAACCATTTCCACAAAAAATTGCAGATTTCTATTTTGTCCCTAAAAACGATGATTCCGATCATGCCGAACTAGCGACATACTGGACAGGCCTAAAATAAACATTTTAAAACCATTTTCACAAAAAAAATTGCAGATATTTTTTTTCATTTTCGTGACACAAAAACAGTGACCCCGGTCATGTCGAACTAGCGACATACTGGACAGGCCTAAAAAAAAACATTTTAAAACCATTTTCACAAAAAATTGCAGATTTCTATTTTGTCCCTAAAAACGATGACTCCGATCATGCCGAAAAAGCGACATTCTGGACAGGCCTAAATTTTTTTTTTTAAAACCATTTTCACAAAAAATTGCAGATTTTTTTTTTGCATTTTCGTGACACAAAAACAGTTACCCCGGTCATGCCAAACTAGCGACATTCTGGACAGGCCTAAAAAAAACATTTTAAAACCATTATCACAAAAAATTGCAGATTTTTTTTTTCATTTTCGTGACACAAAAACAGTGACCCCTGTCATGCCGAACTAGCGACATTCTGGACAGGCCTAAAAAAACATTTTAAAACCATTTTCACAAAAAATTTTAGATTTCTATTTTTGTCACCAAAAACGATGACTCGATCATGCCGAACTAGCAACATTTTGGACAGGCCTAAAAAACACATTTTAGAACCATTTTCACAAAATAAGCTCAGATTCTTTTTTTCATTTTTTGACACAAAAACAGTGACCCCGGTCATGCCGAACTATCGACATTCTGGACAGGCCTAAAAAATTTTTTAAACCATTTCCACAAAAAATTGCAGTTTCTTTTTGTCACCAAAAACGATGACTCCGATCATGCCGAACTAGCGACATTTTGGACAGGCCTAAAAAAACATTTTAGAACCATTTTCACAAAAAAGCTCAGATTTTTTTTCTTTCATTTTTTGACACAAAAACAGTTTTAGAACCATTTTCACAAAAAATTGCAGATTTTTTTTCTTCATTTTCGTGACACAAAAACAGTGACCCCCGGTCATGCCGAACTATCGACATTCTGGACAGGCCTAAAAAACATTTTAAAACCATTTTCACAAAAAATTGCAGATTTCTATATTGTCCCTAAAAACGATGACTCCGATCATGCCGAAAAAGCGACATTCTGGACAGCCTAAAAATTTTTTTTAAAACCATTTTCACAAAAAATTGCAGATTTTTTTTCTCATTTTCGTGACACAAAAACGATGACTCCGATCATGCCGAACTAGCGACATTTTGGACAGGCCTAAAAAAACACATTTTAGAACCATTTTCCAAAAAAAGCTCTGAATTTTTTTTTCATTTTTGACACAAAAACAGTGACCCCGGTCATGCCGAACTATCGACATTCTGGACAGGCCTAAAAAACATTTTAAAATCATTTTCACAAAAAATTGCAGATTTCTATATTGTCCCTAAAAACGATGACTCCGATCATGCCGAACTAGCGACATTTTGGACAGGCCTAAAAAAACATTTTAGAACCATTTTCACAAAAAAGCTCAGATTTTTTTTTCTTTCATTTTTGACACAAAAACAGTTTTAGAACCATTTTCACAAAAATTGCAGATTTTTTTTCTTCATTTTCGTGACACAAAAACAGTGACCCCGGTCATGCCGAACTATCGACATTCTGGACAGGCCTAAAAAACATTTTAAAACCATTTTCACAAAAAATTGCAGATTTCTATATTGTCCCTAAAAACGATGACTCCGATCATGCCGAAAAAGCGACATTCTGGACAGCCTAAAAAAATTTTTTAAAACCATTTTCACAAAAAATTGCAGATTTTTTTTTTCTCATTTTCGTGACACAAAAACGATGACTCCGATCATGCCGAACTAGCGACATTTTGGACAGGCCTAAAAAAACACATTTTAGAACCATTTTCCAAAAAAAAGCTCTGAATTTTTTTTTCATTTTTTGACACAAAAACAGTGACCCCGGTCATGCCGAACTATCGACATTCTGGACAGGCCTAAAAAACATTTTAAAATCATTTTCACAAAAATTGCAGATTTCTATATTGTCCCTAAAAACGATGACTCCGATCATGCCGAAAAAGCGACATTCTGGACAGCCTAAAATTTTTTTTTTAAAACCATTTTCACAAAAATTGCAGATTTTTTTTTTCATTTTCGTGACACAAAAACAGTGACCCCGGTCATGCCGAACTAGCGACATTCTGGACAGGCCTAAAAAAACATTTTAAAACAATTTTCACAAAAATTGCAGATTTCTATATTGTCCCTAAAAACGATGACTCCGATCATGCCGAACTAGCGACATTCTGGACAGGCCTAAAAAAAAAATTAAAACCTTTTCCACAAAAATTGCAGATTTCTATTTTGTCCCTAAAAACGATGATTCCGATCATGCCGAAAAAGCGACATTCTGGACAGGCCTAAAAAACATTTTAAAACCATTTCCACAAAAAATTGCAGTTTCTTTTTTTGTCACCAAAAACGATGACTCCGATCATGCCGAACTAGCGACATTTTGGACAGGCCTAAAAAACACATTTTAGAACCATTTTCCAAAAAAAGCTCTGAATTTTTTTTTCATTTTTTGACACAAAAACAGTGACCCCGGTCATGCCGAACTATCGACATTCTGGACAGGCCTAAAAAAACATTTTAAAATCATTTTCACAAAAATTGCAGATTTCTATATTGTCCCTAAAACGATGACTCCGATCATGCCGAAAAAGCGACATTCTGGACACCCTAAAAAAAATTTTAAAACCATTTTCACAAAAAATTGCAGATTTTTTTTTCATTTTCGTGACACAAAAACAGTGACCCCGGTCATGCCGAACTAGCGACATTCTGGACAGGCCTAAAAAAAACATTTTAAAACAATATTCACAAAAATTGCAGATTTCTATATTGTCCCTAAAAACGATGACTCCGATCATGCCGAACTAGCGACATACTGGACAGGCCTAAAATAAACATTTTAAAACCATTTTCACAAAAAAATTGCAGATATTTTTTTTCATTTTCGTGACACAAAAACAGTGACCCCGGTCATGCCGAACTAGCGACATTCTGGACAGGCCTAAAAATTTTTTTTAAACCATTTCCACAAAAATTGCAGTTTCTTTTTGTCACCAAAAACGATGACTCCGATCATGCCGAACTAGCGACATTTTGGACAGGCCTAAAAAAACATTTTAGAACCATTTTCACAAAAAAAAGCTCCGATTTTTTTTTCATTTTCGTGACACAAAAACAGTGACCCGGTCATGTCGAACTAGCGACATACTGGACAGGCCTAAAAAAAACATTTTAAAACCATTTTCACAAAAAATTGCAGATTTCTATATTGTCCCTAAAAACGATGACTCCGATCATGCAGAAAAAGCGACATTCTGGACAGGCCTAAAAAAATTTTCAAAACCATTTTCACAAAAAATTGCAGATTTTTTTTTCTTCATTTTCGTGACACAAAAACAGTGACCCCGGTCATGCCGAACTAGCGACATTCTGGACAGGCCTAAAAAAAACATTTTAAAACCATTTTCACAAAAAATTGCAGATATTTTTTTTCATTTTCGTGACACAAAAACAGTGACCCCGGTCATGCTGAACTAGCGACATTCTGGACAGGCCTAAAAAAACATTTTAAAACCATTTTCACAAAAAATTGCAGATTTCTATTTTTGTCACCAAAAACGATGACTCCGATCATGCCCGAACTAGCGACATTTTGGACAGGCCTAAAAAAAAACATTTCAGAACCATTTTCACAAAAAAAGCTCAGATTTTTTTTTTCTTCATTTTTTGACACAAAAACAGTGACCCCGGTCATGCCGAACTATCGACATTCTGGACAGGCCTAAAAAAACATTTTAAAACCATTTTCACAAAAAATTGTAGATTTCTATATTGTCCCTAAAAACGATGACTCCGATCATGCCGAAAAAGCGACATTCTGGACAGGCCTAAAAAAATGTTCAAAACCATTTTCACAAAAAATTGCAGATTTTTTTTTCATTTTCGTGACACAAAAACAGTGACCCCGGTCATACCGAACTAGCGACATTCTGGACAGGCCTAAAAAAACATTTTAAAACCATTTTCACAAAAAATTGCAGATATTTTTTTTCATTTTCGTGACACAAAAACAGTGACCCCGGTCATGCTGAACTAAGCGACATTCTGGACAGGCCTAAAAAACATTTTAAAACCATTTTCACAAAAATTGCAGATTTCTATTTTTGTCACCAAAAACGATGACTCCGATCATGCCGAACTAGCGACATTTTGGACAGGCCTAAAAAACCCATTTTAGAACCATTTTCACAAAAAAGCTCAGTTTTTTTATCATTTTCGTGACACAAAAACAGTGACCCCGGTCATGCCGAGCTAGCGACATTCTGGACAGGCCTAAAAAATTTTTTTAAACCATTTCCACAAAAATTGCAGTTTCTTTTTTGTCACCAAAAACGATGACTCCGATCATGCCGAACTAGCGACATTTTGGACAGGCCTAAAAAACACATTTTAGAACCATTTTCCAAAAAAAAGCTCTGAATTTTTTTTTCATTTTTGATACAAAAACAGTGACCCCGGTCATGCCGAACTATCGACATTCTGGACAGGCCTAAAAAACATTTTAAAACAATATTCACAAAAATTGCAGATTTCTATATTGTCCCTAAAAACGATGACTCCGATCATGCCGAAAAAGCGACATTCTGGACACCCTAAAAAAATTTTTCAAACCATTTTCACAAAAATTGCAGATTTTTTTTTTTCATTTTCGTGACACAAAAACAGTGACCCCGGTCATGCCGAACTAGCGACATTCTGGACAGGCCTAAAAAAAACATTTTAAAACAATATTCACAAAAAATTGCAGATTTCTATATTGTCCCTAAAAACGATGACTCCGATCATGCCGAACTAGCGACATACTGGACAGGCCTAAAAAAAACCATTTTAGAACCATTTTCACAAAAAAATTGCAGATATTTTTTTTTCATTTTCGTGACACAAAAACAGTGACCCCGGTCATGCCGAACTAGCGACATTCTGGACAGGCCTAAAAATTTTTTTTTAAACCATTTCCACAAAAAATTGCAGTTTCTTTTTTGTCACCAAAAACGATGACTCCGATCATGCCGAACTAGCGACATTTTGGACAGGCCTAAAAAAAAACATTTTAGAACCATTTTCACAAAAAAAAGCTCCGATTTTTTTTTTTTCATTTTCGTGACACAAAAACAGTGACCCCGGTCATGCCGAACTAGCGACATACTGGACAGGCCTAAAAAAACATTTTAAAACCATTTTCACAAAAATTGCAGATTTCTATATTGTCCCTAAAAACGATGACTCCGATCATGCCGAAAGCGACATTCTGGACAGGCCAAAAAAAAAAATTTCAAAACCATTTTCACAAAAAATTGCAGATTTTTTTTTTGCATTTTCGTGACACAAAAACAGTTACCCCGGTCATGCCAAACTAGCGACATTCTGGACAGGCCTAAAAAAACCCATTTTAAAACCATTATCACAAAAAATTGCAGATTTTTTTTTTCATTTTCGTGACACAAAAACAGTGACCCCGGTCATGCCGAACTAGCGACATTCTGGACAGGCCTAAAAAAAACATTTTAAAACCATTTTCACAAAAAATTGCAGATATTTTTTTTTCAGTTTTTGACACAAAAACAGTGACCCCGGTCATGCCGAACTATCGACATTCTGGACAGGCCTAAAAAAACATTTTAAAATCATTTTCACAAAAAAAATTGCAGATTTCTATTTTGTCCCTAAAAACGATGACTCCGATCATGCCGAACTAGCGACATTCTGGACAGGCCAAAAAAAATAAATTAAAACCATTTCCACAAAAAATTGCAGATTTCTATTTTGTCCCTAAAAACGATGATTCCGATCATGCCGAACTAGCGACATACTGGACAGGCCTAAAATAAACATTTTAAAACCATTTTCACAAAAAAATTGCAGATATTTTTTTTTCATTTTCGTGACACAAAAACAGTGACCCCGGTCATGTCGAACTAGCGACATACTGGACAGGCCTAAAAAAAAACATTTTAAAACCATTTTCACAAAAAATTGCAGATTTCTATTTTGTCCCTAAAAACGATGACTCCGATCATGCCGAAAAAGCGACATTCTGGACAGGCCTAAATTTTTTTTTTAAAACCATTTTCACAAAAAATTGCAGATTTTTTTTTGCATTTTCGTGACACAAAAACAGTTACCCCCGGTCATGCCAAACTAAGCGACATTCTGGACAGGCCTAAAAAAAACATTTTAAAACCATTATCACAAAAATTGCAGATTTTTTTTTCATTTTCGTGACACAAAACAGTGACCCCTGTCATGCCGAACTAGCGACATTCTGGACAGGCCTAAAAAACATTTTAAAACCATTTTCACAAAAATTTTAGATTTCTATTTTTGTCACCAAAAACGATGACTCCGATCATGCCGAACTAGCAACATTTTGGACAGGCCTAAAAAACACATTTTAGAACCATTTTCACAAAATAAGCTCAGATTCTTTTTTTCATTTTTTGACACAAAAACAGTGACCCCGGTCATGCCGAACTATCGACATTCTGGACAGGCCTAAAACATTTTTTTTAAACCATTTCCACAAAAATTGCAGTTTCTTTTTTGTCACCAAAAACGATGACTCCGATCATGCCGAACTAGCGACATTTTGGACAGGCCTAAAAAAAACATTTTAGAACCATTTTCACAAAAAAAGCTCAGATTTTTTTTTCTTTCATTTTTTGACACAAAAACAGTTTTAGAACCATTTTCACAAAAAATTGCAGATTTTTTTTTCTTCATTTTCGTGACACAAAAACAGTGACCCCGGTCATGCCGAACTATCGACATTCTGGACAGGCCTAAAAAAACATTTTAAAACCATTTTCACAAAAAATTGCAGATTTCTATATTGTCCCTAAAAACGATGACTCCGATCATGCCGAAAAAGCGACATTCTGGACAGCCTAAAAATTTTTTTTAAAACCATTTTCACAAAAAATTGCAGATTTTTTTTTTCTCATTTTCGTGACACAAAAACGATGACTCCGATCATGCCGAACTAGCGACATTTTGGACAGGCCTAAAAAAACACATTTTAGAACCATTTTCCAAAAAAAGCTCTGAATTTTTTTTTCATTTTTGACACAAAAACAGTGACCCCGGTCATGCCGAACTATCGACATTCTGGACAGGCCTAAAAAAACATTTTAAAATCATTTTCACAAAAAATTGCAGATTTCTATATTGTCCCTAAAAACGATGACTCCGATCATGCCGAACTAGCGACATTTTGGACAGGCCTAAAAAAAACATTTTAGAACCATTTTCACAAAAAAAGCTCAGATTTTTTTTTCTTTCATTTTTTGACACAAAAACAGTTTTAGAACCATTTTCACAAAAAATTGCAGATTTTTTTTTCTTCATTTTCGTGACACAAAAACAGTGACCCCGGTCATGCCGAACTATCGACATTCTGGACAGGCCTAAAAAAACATTTTAAAACCATTTTCACAAAAAATTGCAGATTTCTATATTGTCCCTAAAAACGATGACTCGATCATGCCGAAAAAGCGACATTCTGGACAGCCTAAAAAATTTTTTAAAACCATTTTCACAAAAAATTGCAGATTTTTTTTTCTCATTTTCGTGACACAAAAACGATGACTCCGATCATGCCGAACTAGCGACATTTTGGACAGGCCTAAAAAACACATTTTAGAACCATTTTCAAAAAAAAGCTCTGAATTTTTTTTTCATTTTTTGACACAAAAACAGTGACCCCGGTCATGCCGAACTATCGACATTCTGGACAGGCCTAAAAAAACATTTTAAAATCATTTTCACAAAAAATTGCAGATTTCTATATTGTCCCTAAAAACGATGACTCCGATCATGCCGAAAAAGCGACATTCTGGACAGCCTAAAATTTTTTTTAAAACCATTTTCACAAAAAATTGCAGATTTTTTTTTTTCATTTTCGTGACACAAAAACAGTGACCCCGGTCATGCCGAACTAGCGACATTCTGGACAGGCCTAAAAAAAACATTTTAAAACAATTTTCACAAAAAATTGCAGATTTCTATATTGTCCCTAAAAACGATGACTCCGATCATGCCGAACTAGCGACATTCTGGACAGGCCTAAAAAAAAAAATTAAAACCTTTTCCACAAAAAATTGCAGATTTCTATTTTGTCCCTAAAAACGATGATTCCGATCATGCCGAAAAGCGACATTCTGGACAGGCCTAAAAAACATTTTAAAACCATTTCCACAAAAAATTGCAGTTTCTTTTTTTGTCACCAAAAACGATGACTCCGATCATGCCGAACTAGCGACATTTTGGACAGGCCTAAAAAAACACATTTTAGAACCATTTTCCAAAAAAAAGCTCTGAATTTTTTTTTCATTTTTGACACAAAAACAGTGACCCCGGTCATGCCGAACTATCGACATTCTGGACAGGCCTAAAAAACATTTTAAAATCATTTTCACAAAAATTGCAGATTTCTATATTGTCCCTAAAAACGATGACTCCGATCATGCCGAAAAAGCGACATTCTGGACACCCTAAAAAAAATTTTAAAACCATTTTCACAAAAATTGCAGATTTTTTTTTTCATTTTCGTGACACAAAAACAGTGACCCCGGTCATGCCGAACTAGCGACATTCTGGACAGGCCTAAAAAAACATTTTAAAACAATATTCACAAAAAATTGCAGATTTCTATATTGTCCCTAAAAACGATGACTCCGATCATGCCGAACTAGCGACATACTGGACAGGCCTAAAATAAACATTTTAAAACCATTTTCACAAAAAAATTGCAGATATTTTTTTTTCATTTTCGTGACACAAAAACAGTGACCCCGGTCATGCCGAACTAGCGACATTCTGGACAGGCCTAAAAATGTTTTTTTAAACCATTTCCACAAAAAATTGCAGTTTCTTTTTTGTCACCAAAAACGATGACTCCGATCATGCCGAACTAGCGACATTTTGGACAGGCCTAAAAAAAAACATTTTAGAACCATTTTCACAAAAAAAAAGCTCCGATTTTTTTTTTCATTTTCGTGACACAAAAACAGTGACCCCGGTCATGTCGAACTAGCGACATACTGGACAGGCCTAAAAAAAACATTTTAAAACCATTTTCACAAAAAATTGCAGATTTCTATATTGTCCCTAAAAACGATGACTCCGATCATGCAGAAAAAGCGACATTCTGGACAGGCCTAAAAAAAATTTTCAAAACCATTTTCACAAAAAATTGCAGATTTTTTTTTCTTCATTTTCGTGACACAAAAACAGTGACCCCGGTCATGCCGAACTAGCGACATTCTGGACAGGCCTAAAAAAAACATTTTAAAACCATTTTCACAAAAAATTGCAGATATTTTTTTTTCATTTTCGTGACACAAAAACAGTGACCCCGGTCATGCTGAACTAGCGACATTCTGGACAGGCCTAAAAAAACATTTTAAAACCATTTTCACAAAAAATTGCAGATTTCTATTTTTGTCACCAAAAACGATGACTCCGATCATGCCGAACTAGCGACATTTTGGACAGGCCTAAAAAAACACATTTTAGAACCATTTTCACAAAATAAGCTCAGATTCTTTTTTTTCTTTTTTTGACACAAAAACAGTGACCCCGGTCATGCCGAACTATCGACATTCTGGACAGGCCTAAAAAAACATTTTAAATCCATTTTCACCAAAAATTGCAGATTTCTATATTGTCCCTAAAAACGATGACTCCGATCATGCCGAAAAAGTGACATTCTGGACAGGCCTAAAAAAAAAATGTAAAACCATTTTCACAAAAAATTGCAGATTTTTTTTTTTCATTTTCGTGACACAAAAACAGTGACCTCGGTCATGCCGAACTAGCGACATTCTGGACAGGCCTAAAAAAAAAACATTTTAGAACCATTTTCACAAAAAATTGCAGATTTTTTTTTCTTCATTTTCGTGACACAAAAACAGTGACCCCGGTCATGCCGAACTATCGACATTCTGGACAGGCCTAAAAAAACATTTTAAAACCATTTTCACAAAAAATTGCAGATTTCTATTTTTGTCACCCAAAACGATGACTCCGATCATGCCGAACTAGCGACATTTTGGACAGGCCTAAAAAACACATTTTAGAACCATTTTCACAAAAAAAGCTCAGTTTTTTTTTTTCATGTTCGTAACACAAAACAGTGACCCCGGTCATGCCGAACTAGCGACATTCTGGACAGGCCTAAAAAAACATTTTAAAACCATTTTCACAAAATATTGTAGATTTCTATATTGTCCCTAAAAACGATGACTCCGATCATGCCGAAAAAGCGACATTCTGGACAGGCCTAAAAAAAATGTTCAAAACCATTTCCACAAAAAATTGCAGTTTCTTTTTTTGTCACCAAAAACAGTGACCCCGGTCATGTCGAACTATCGACATTCTGGACAGGCCTAAAAAAACATTTTAAAACCATTTTCACAAAAAATTGCAGATTTTTTTTTTCATTTTCGTGACACAAAAACAGTGACCCCGGTCATGCCGAACTAGCGACATTCTGGACAGGCCTAAAAAAAACATTTTAAAACCATTTTCACAAAAAATTGCAGATATTTTTTTTCAGTTTTTGACACAAAAACAGTGACCCCGGTCATGCCGAACTATCGACATTCTGGACAGGCCTAAAAAACATTTTAAAATCATTTTCACAAAAAAATTGCAGATTTCTATTTTGTCCCTAAAAACGATGACTCCGATCATGCCGAAAAAGCGACATTCTGGACACCCTAAAAAAAATGTTAAAACCATTTTCACAAAAAATTGCAGATTTTTTTTTTTCATTTTCGTGACACAAAAACAGTGACCCCGTTCATGCCGAACTAGCGACATTCTGGACAGGCCTAAAAAAACATTTTAAAACAATTTTCACAAAAATTGCAGATTTCTATATTGTCCCTAAAAACGATGACTCCGATCATGCCGAACTAGCGACATTCTGGACAGGCCAAAAAATAAATTAAAACCATTTCCACAAAAAATTGCAGATTTCTATTTTGTCCCTAAAAACGATGATTCCGATCATGCCGAACTAGCGACATACTGGACAGGCCTAAAATAAACATTTTAAAACCATTTTCACAAAAAAATTGCAGATATTTTTTTTCATTTTCGTGACACAAAAACAGTGACCCGGTCATGCCGAACTAAGCGACATTCTGGACAGGCCTAAAAAAAATTTTTAAACCATTTCCACAAAAAATTGCAGTTTCTTTTTTGTCACCAAAAACGATGACTCCGATCATGCCGAACTAGCGACATTTTGGACAGGCCTAAAAAAAAACATTTTAGAACCATTTTCACAAAAAAAAAGCTCCGATTTTTTTTTTCATTTTCGTGACACAAAAACAGTGACCCCGGTCATGCCGAACTAGCGACATACTGGACAGGCCTAAAAAAAAACATTTTAAAACCATTTTCACAAAAAATTGCAGATTTCTATATTGTCCCTAAAAACGATGACTCCGATCATGCCGAAAAAGCGACATTCTGGACAGGCCTAAAAAAAAATTTTCAAAACCATTTTCACAAAAAATTGCAGATATTTTTTTTTCAGTTTTTGACACAAAAACAGTGACCCCGGTCATGCCGAACTAGCGACATTCTGGACAGGCCTAAAAAAAACATTTTAAAACCATTTTCACAAAAAATTGCAGATATTTTTTTTTCAGTTTTTGACACAAAAACAGTGACCCCGGTCATGCCGAACTATCGACATTCTGGACAGGCCTAAAAAAACATTTTAAAATCATTTTCACAAAAAAAATTGCAGATTTCTATTTTGTCCCTAAAAACGATGACTCCGATCATGCCGAAAAAGCGACATTCTGGACTGGCCGAAAAATTTTTTTTAAAACCATTTTCACAAAAATTGCAGATTTTTTTTTTCATTTTCGTGACACAAAAACAGTGACCCCGGTCATGCCGAACTAGCGACATTCTGGACAGGCCTAAAAAAACATTTTAAAACAATTTTCACAAAAATTGCAGATTTCTATATTGTCCCTAAAAACGATGACTCCGATCATGCCGAACTAGCGACATTCTGGACAGGCCTAAAAAAAAAATTAAAACCTTTTCCACAAAAATTGCAGATTTCTATTTTGTCCCTAAAAACGATGATTCCGATCATGCCGAAAAGCGACATTCTGGACAGGCCTAAAAAACATTTTAAAACCATTTCCACAAAAAATTGCAGTTTCTTTTTTTGTCACCAAAAACGATGACTCCGATCATGCCGAACTAAGCGACATTTTGGACAGGCCTAAAAAAAAACATTTCAGAACCATTTTCACAAAAAAAGCTCAGATTTTTTTTTTCTTCATTTTTTGACACAAAAACAGTGACCCCGGTCATGCCGAACTATCGACATTCTGGACAGGCCTAAAAAAACATTTTAAAACCATTTTCACTAAAAATTGTAGATTTCTATATTGTCCCTAAAAACGATGACTCCGATCATGCCGAAAAAGCGACATTCTGGACAGGCCTAAAAAAAATGTTCAAAACCATTTTCACAAAAAATTGCAGATTTTTTTTTTTCATTTTCGTGACACAAAAACAGTGACCCCGGTCATACCGAACTAGCGACATTCTGGACAGGCCTAAAAAAAACATTTTAAAACCATTTTCACAAAAATTGCAGATTTCTATTTTTGTCACCAAAAACGATGACTCCGATCATGCCGAACTAGCGACATTTTGGACAGGCCTAAAAAACCCATTTTAGAACCATTTTCACAAAAAAAGCTCAGTTTTTTTATCATTTTCGTGACACAAAAACAGTGACCCCGGTCATGCCGAGCTAAGCGACATTCTGGACAGGCCTAAAAAATTTTTTTTAAACCATTTCCACAAAAATTGCAGTTTCTTTTTTGTCACCAAAAACGATGACTCCGATCATGCCGAACTAGCGACATTTTGGACAGGCCTAAAAAACACATTTTAGAACCATTTTCCAAAAAAAAGCTCAGAATTTTTTTTTTCATTTTTTGACACAAAAACAGTGACCCCGGTCATGCCGAACTATCGACATTCTGGACAGGCCTAAAAAACATTTTAAAATCATTTTCACAAAAATTGCAGATTTCTATATTGTCCCTAAAAACGATGACTCCGATCATGCCGAAAAGCGACATTCTGGACACCCTAAAAATTTTTTTAAAACCATTTTCACAAAAAATTGCTGATTTTTTTTTTTCATTTTCGTGACACAAAAACAGTGACCCCGGTCATGCCGAACTAGCGACATTCTGGACAGGCCTAAAAAAAAACATTTTAAAACAATATTCACAAAAAATTGCAGATTTCTATATTGTCCCTAAAAACGATGACTCCGATCATGCCGAACTAGCGACATACTGGACAGGCCTAAAATAAACATTTTAAAACCATTTTCACAAAAAAATTGCAGATATTTTTTTTCATTTTCGTGACACAAAAACAGCGACCCCGGTCATGCCGAACTAAGCGACATTCTGGACAGGCCTAAAAATTTTTTTTAAACCATTTCCACAAAAATTGCAGTTTCTTTTTGTCACCAAAAACGATGACTCCGATCATGCCGAACTAGCGACATTTTGGACAGGCCTAAAAAAAACATTTTAGAACCATTTTCACAAAAAAAAGCTCCGATTTTTTTTTCATTTTCGTGACACAAAAACAGTGACCCCGGTCATGTCGAACTAGCGACATACTGGACAGGCCTAAAAAAACATTTTAAAACCATTTTCACAAAAAATTGCAGATTTCTATATTGTCCCTAAAAACGATGACTCCGATCATGCCGAAAAGCGACATTCTGGACAGGCCTAAAAAATTTTTCAAAACCATTTTCACAAAAAATTGCAGATTTTTTTTCTTCATTTTCGTGACACAAAAACAGTGACCCAGGTCATGCCGAACTAGCGACATTCTGGACAGGCCTAAAAAAACATTTTAAAACCATTTTCACAAAAATTGCAGATATTTTTTTTTCATTTTCGTGACACAAAAACAGTGACCCCGGTCATGCTGAACTAGCGACATTCTGGACAGGCCTAAAAAAACATTTTAAAACCATTTTCACAAAAATTGCAGATTTCTATTTTTGTCACCAAAAACGATGACTCCGATCATGCCGAACTAGCGACATTTTGGACAGGCCTAAAAAACCCATTTTAGAACCATTTTCACAAAAAAAGCTCAGTTTTTTTATCATTTTCGTGACACAAAAACAGTGACCCCTGTCATGCCGAACTAGCGACATTCTGGACAGGCCTAAAAAAACATTTTAAAACCATTTTCACAAAAATTTTAGATTTCTATTTTTGTCACCAAAAACGATGACTCCGATCATGCCGAACTAGCAACATTTTGGACAGGCCTAAAAAAACACATTTTAGAACCATTTTCACAAAATAAGCTCAGATTTTTTTTTTCATTTTTTGACACAAAAACAGTGACCCCGGTCATGCCGAACTATCGACATTCTGGACAGGCCTAAAAAATTTTTTTTAAACCATTTCCACAAAAAATTGCAGTTTCTTTTTTGTCACCAAAAACGATGACTCCGATCATGCCGAACTAGCGACATTTTGGACAGGCCTAAAAAAACATTTTAGAACCATTTTCACAAAAAAGCTCTGAATTTTTTTCTTCATTTTTTGACACAAAAACAGTGACCCCGGTCATGCCGAACTATCGACATTCTGGACAGGCCTAAAAAACATTTTAAAATCATTTTCACAAAAATTGCAGATTTCTATATTGTCCCTAAAAACGATGACTCCGATCATGCCGAAAAAGCGACATTCTGGACAGCCTAAAAAATTTTTTAAAACCATTTTCACAAAAAATTGCAGATTTTTTTTTCTCATTTTCGTGACACAAAAACGATGACTCCGATCATGCCGAACTAGCGACATTTTGGACAGGCCTAAAAAACACATTTTAGAACCATTTTCCAAAAAAGCTCTGAATTTTTTTTTCATTTTTTGACACAAAAACAGTGACCCCGGTCATGCCGAACTATCGACATTCTGGACAGGCCTAAAAAAACATTTTAAAATCATTTTCACAAAAAATTGCAGATTTCTATATTGTCCCTAAAACGATGACTCCGATCATGCCGAAAAAGCGACATTCTGGACAGCCTAAAAATTTTTTTAAAACCATTTTCACAAAAAATTGCAGATTTTTTTTTTCATTTTCGTGACACAAAAACAGTGACCCCGGTCATGCCGAACTAGCGACATTCTGGACAGGCCTAAAAAAAACATTTTAAAACAATTTTCACAAAAAATTGCAGATTTCTATATTGTCCCTAAAAACGATGACTCCGATCATGCCGAACTAGCGACATTCTGGACAGGCCTAAAAAAAAAATTTAAACCTTTTCCACAAAAATTGCAGATTTCTATTTTGTCCCTAAAAACGATGATTCCGATCATGCCGAAAAGCGACATTCTGGACAGGCCTAAAAAAATTTTTAAAACCATTTTCACAAAAAATTGCAGATTATTTTTTTCATTTTCGTGACACAAAAACAGTGACCCCGGTCATGCTGAACTAGCGACATTCTGGACAGGCCTAAAAAACATTTTAAAACCATTTCCACAAAAAATTGCAGTTTCTTTTTTTGTCACCAAAAACGATGACTCCGATCATGCCGAACTAGCGACATTTTGGACAGGCCTAAAAAAAAACATTTCAGAACCATTTTCACAAAAAAAGCTCAGATTTTTTTTTTCTTCATTTTTTGACACAAAAACAGTGACCCCGGTCATGCCGAACTATCGACATTCTGGACAGGCCTAAAAAAACATTTTAAAACCATTTTCACAAAAATTGTAGATTTCTATATTGTCCCTAAAAACGATGACTCCGATCATGCCGAAAAAGCGACATTCTGGACAGGCCTAAAAAAAATGTTCAAAACCATTTTCACAAAAAATTGCAGATTATTTTTTTTCATTTTCGTGACACAAAAACAGTGACCCCGGTCATGCCGAACTAGCGACATTCTGGACAGGCCTAAAAAAAACATTTTAAAACCATTTTCACAAAAAATTGCAGATATTTTTTTTCATTTTCGTGACACAAAACGATGACTCCGATCATGCCGAACTAGCGACATTTTGGACAGGCCTAAAAAAAACATTTTAGAACCATTTTCAAAAAAAAGCTCAGTTTTTTATCATTTTCGTGACACAAAAACAGTGACCCGGTCATGCCGAACTAGCGACATTTTGGACAGGCCTAAAAAACACATTTTAGAACCATTTTCCAAAAAAAGCTCTGAATTTTTTTTTCATTTTTTGACACAAAAACAGTGACCCCGGTCATGCCGAACTATCGACATTCTGGACAGGCCTAAAAAACATTTTAAAATCATTTTCACAAAAATTGCAGATTTCTATATTGTCCCTAAAAACGATGACTCCGATCATGCCGAAAAAGCGACATTCTGGACAGCCTAAAAAAATTTTTAAAACCATTTTCACAAAAAATTGCAGAATTTTTTTTTCATTTTCGTGACACAAAAACAGTGACCCCGGTCATGCCGAACTAGCGACATTCTGGACAGGCCTAAAAAAACATTTTAAAACAATTTTCACAAAAAATTGCAGATTTCTATATTGTCCCTAAAAACGATGACTCCGATCATGCCGAACTAGCGACATTCTGGACAGGCCTAAAAAAACATTTTAAAACAATTTTCACAAAAATTGCAGATTTCTATATTGTCCCTAAAAACGATGACTCCGATCATGCCGAACTAGCGACATTCTGGACAGGCCTAAAAAAAAAATTAAAACCTTTTCCACAAAAATTGCAGATTTCTATTTTGTCCCTAAAAACGATGATTCCGATCATGCCGAAAAAGCGACATTCTGGACAGGCCTAAAAAACATTTTAAAACCATTTTCACAAAAAATTGTAGATTTCTATATTGTCCCTAAAAACGATGACTCCGATCATGCCGAAAAAGCGACATTCTGGACAGGCCTAAAAAAATGTTCAAAACCATTTTCACAAAAAATTGCAGATTTTTTTTTCATTTTCGTGACACAAAAACAGTGACCCCGGTCATGCTGAACTAGCGACATTCTGGACAGGCCTAAAAAAACATTTTAAAACCATTTTCACAAAAAATTGCAGATTTCTATTTTTGTCACCAAAAACGATGACTCCGATCATGCCGAACTAGCGACATTTTGGACAGGCCTAAAAAAAACCATTTTAGAACCATTTTCACAAAAAAAGCTCAGTTTTTTTATCATTTTCGTGACACAAAAACAGTGACCCCGGTCATGCCGAGCTAGCGACATTTTGGACAGGCCTAAAAAAACACATTTTAGAACCATTTTCCAAAAAAAAAGCTCTGAATTTTTTTTTTCATTTTTTGACACAAAAACAGTGACCCCGGTCATGCCGAACTATCGACATTCTGGACAGGCCTAAAAAAACATTTTAAAATCATTTTCACAAAAAATTGCAGATTTCTATATTGTCCCTAAAAACGATGACTCCGATCATGCCGAAAAAGCGACATTCTGGACAGCCTAAAAAATTTTTTAAAACCATTTTCACAAAAAATTGCAGATTTTTTTTTTCTCATTTTCGTGACACAAAAACGATGACTCCGATCATGCCGAACTAGCGACATTTTGGACAGGCCTAAAAAAACACATTTTAGAACCATTTTCCAAAAAAAAGCTCTGAATTTTTTTTCATTTTTTGACACAAAAACAGTGACCCCGGTCATGCCGAACTATCGACATTCTGGACAGGCCTAAAAAAACATTTTAAAATCATTTTCACAAAAAATTGCAGATTTCTATATTGTCCCTAAAAACGATGACTCCGATCATGCCGAAAAAGCGACATTCTGGACAGCCTAAATTTTTTTTTTAAAACCATTTTCACAAAAAATTGCAGATTTTTTTTTTCTCATTTTCGTGACACAAAAACGATGACTCCGATCATGCCGAACTAGCGACATTTTGGACAGGCCTAAAAAACACATTTTAGAACCATTTTCCAAAAAAAGCTCTGAATTTTTTTTTCATTTTTTGACACAAAAACAGTGACCCCGGTCATGCCGAACTATCGACATTCTGGACAGGCCTAAAAAAACATTTTAAAACCATTTTCACAAAAAATTGCAGATTTCTATTTTTGTCACCAAAAACGATGACTCCGATCATGCCGAACTAGCGACATTCTGGACAGGCCTAAAAAAACATTTTAAAACCATTTCCACAAAAAATTGCAGTTTCTTTTTTGTCACCAAAAACGATGACTCCGATCATGCCGAACTAGCGACATTTTGGACAGGCCTAAAAAAAAACATTTCAGAACCATTTTCACAAAAAAAGCTCAGATTTTTTTTTTCTTCATTTTTTGACACAAAAACAGTGACCCCGGTCATGCCGAACTATCGACATTCTGGACAGGCCTAAAAAAACATTTTAAAACCATTTTCACAAAAAATTGTAGATTTCTATATTGTCCCTAAAAACGATGACTCCGATCATGCCGAAAAAGCGACATTCTGGACAGGCCTAAAAAAAATGTTCAAAACCATTTTCACAAAAAATTGCAGATTATTTTTTTTCATTTTCGTGACACAAAAACAGTGACCCCGGTCATACCGAACTAGCGACATTCTGGACAGGCCTAAAAAAACATTTTAAAACCATTTCCACAAAAATTGCAGTTTCTTTTTTGTCACCAAAAACGATGACTCCGATCATGCCGAACTAGCGACATTTTGGACAGGCCTAAAAAAAACATTTCAGAACCATTTTCACAAAAAAGCTCAGATTTTTTTTTCTTCATTTTTGACACAAAAACAGTGACCCCGGTCACGCCGAACTATCGACATTCTGGACAGGCCTAAAAAACATTTTAAAAACATTTTCACAAAAATTGTAGATTTCTATATTGTCCCTAAAAACGATGACTCCGATCATGCCGAAAAAGCGACATTCTGGACAGGCCTAAAAAAATGTTCAAAACCATTTTCACAAAAATTGCTGATTTTTTTTTTCATTTTCGTGACACAAAAACAGTGACCCCGGTCATACCGAACTAGCGACATTCTGGACAGGCCTAAAAAAAACATTTTAAAACCATTTTCACAAAAAATTGCAGATATTTTTTTTTCATTTTCGTGACACAAAAACAGTGACCCCGGTCATGCTGAACTAGCGACATTCTGGACAGGCCTAAAAAAACATTTTAAAACCATTTTCACAAAAAATTGCAGATTTCTATTTTTGTCACCAAAAACGATGACTCCGATCATGCCGAACTAGCGACATTTTGGACAGGCCTAAAAAACCCATTTTAGAACCATTTTCACAAAAAAAGCTCAGTTTTTTTTATCATTTTCGTGACACAAAAACAGTGACCCCGGTCATGCCGAGCTAGCGACATTCTGGACAGGCCTAAAAAATTTTTTTAAACCATTTCCACAAAAAATTGCAGTTTCTTTTTTTGTCACCAAAAACGATGACTCCCATCATGCCGAACTAGCGACATTTTGGACAGGCCTAAAAAACACATTTTAGAACCATTTTCCAAAAAAAGCTCTGAATTTTTTTTCATTTTTGACACAAAAACAGTGACCCCGGTCATGCCGAACTATCGACATTCTGGACAGGCCTAAAAAAACATTTTAAAATCATTTTCACAAAAAATTGCAGATTTCTATATTGTCCCTAAAAACGATGACTCCGATCATGCCGAAAAAGCGACATTCTGGACACCCTAAAAAAATTTTTTAAAACCATTTTCACAAAAATTGCAGATTTTTTTTTTCATTTTCGTGACACAAAAACAGTGACCCCGGTCATGCCGAACTAGCGACATTCTGGACAGGCCTAAAAAAAACATTTTAAAACAATATTCACAAAAAATTGCAGATTTCTATATTGTCCCTAAAAACGATGACTCCGATCATGCCGAACTAGCGACATACTGGACAGGCCTAAAATAAACATTTTAAAACCATTTTCACAAAAAAATTGCAGATATTTTTTTTTCATTTTCGTGACACAAAAACAGTGACCCCGGTCATGCCGAACTAGCGACATTCTGGACAGGCCTAAAAATTTTTTTAAACCATTTCCACAAAAATTGCAGTTTCTTTTTGTCACCAAAAACGATGACTCCGATCATGCCGAACTAGCGACATTTTGGACAGGCCTAAAAAAAAACATTTTAGAACCATTTTCACAAAAAAAAGCTCCGATTTTTTTTTTCATTTTCGTGACACAAAAACAGTGACCCCGGTCATGTCGAACTAGCGACATACTGGACAGGCCTAAAAAAAAACATTTTAAAACCATTTTCACAAAAAATTGCAGATTTCTATATTGTCCCTAAAAACGATGACTCCGATCATGCCGAACTAGCGACATTCTGGACAGGCCTAAAAAAAACATTTTAAAACAATTTTCACAAAAAATTGCAGATTTCTATATTGTCCCTAAAAACGATGACTCCGATCATGCCGAAAAAGCGACATTCTGGACAGCCTAAATTTTTTTTTAAAACCATTTTCACAAAAAATTGCAGATTTTTTTTTTCTCATTTTCGTGACACAAAAACGATGACTCCGATCATGCCGAACTAGCGACATTTTGGACAGGCCTAAAAAAACACATTTTAGAACCATTTTCCAAAAAAAGCTCTGAATTTTTTTTCATTTTTGACACAAAAACAGTGACCCCGGTCATGCCGAACTATCGACATTCTGGACAGGCCTAAAAAAACATTTTAAAATCATTTTCACAAAAAATTGCAGATTTCTATATTGTCCCTAAAAACGATGACTCCGATCATGCCGAAAAAGCGACATTCTGGACAGCCTAAAAAATTTTTTTAAAACCATTTTCACAAAAAATTGCAGATTTTTTTTTTTCATTTTCGTGACACAAAAACAGTGACCCCGGTCATGCCGAACTAGCGACATTCTGGACAGGCCTAAAAAAAACATTTTAAAACAATTTTCACAAAAAATTGCAGATTTCTATATTGTCCCTAAAAACGATGACTCCGATCATGCCGAACTAGCGACATTCTGGACAGGCCTAAAAAAAAAAATTAAAACCTTTTCCACAAAAAATTGCAGATTTCTATTTTGTCCCTAAAAACGATGATTCCGATCATGCCGAAAAAGCGACATTCTGGACAGGCCTAAAAAAAATTTTTAAAACCATTTTCACAAAAAATTGCAGATTATTTTTTTTCATTTTCGTGACACAAAAACAGTGACCCCGGTCATGCTGAACTAGCGACATTCTGGACAGGCCTAAAAAACCATTTTAAAACCATTTCCACAAAAAATTGCAGTTTCTTTTTTTGTCACCAAAAACGATGACTCCGATCATGCCGAACTAGCGACATTTTGGACAGGCCTAAAAAAAAACATTTCAGAACCATTTTCACAAAAAAAGCTCAGATTTTTTTTTTCTTCATTTTTTGACACAAAAACAGTGACCCCGGTCATGCCGAACTATCGACATTCTGGACAGGCCTAAAAAAACATTTTAAAACCATTTTCACAAAAAATTGTAGATTTCTATATTGTCCCTAAAAACGATGACTCCGATCATGCCGAAAAAGCGACATTCTGGACAGGCCTAAAAAAAATGTTCAAAACCATTTTCACAAAAAATTGCAGATTATTTTTTTTCATTTTCGTGACACAAAAACAGTGACCCCGGTCATACCGAACTAGCGACATTCTGGACAGGCCTAAAAAAACATTTTAAAACCATTTCCACAAAAAATTGCAGTTTCTTTTTTGTCACCAAAAACGATGACTCCGATCATGCCGAACTAGCGACATTTTGGACAGGCCTAAAAAAAACATTTCAGAACCATTTTCACAAAAAAGCTCAGATTTTTTTTTTCTTCATTTTTGACACAAAAACAGTGACCCCGGTCATGCCGAACTATCGACATTCTGGACAGGCCTAAAAAACATTTTAAAACCATTTTCACAAAAAATTGTAGATTTCTATATTGTCCCTAAAAACGATGACTCCGATCATGCCGAAAAGCGACATTCTGGACAGGCCTAAAAAAATGTTCAAAACCATTTTCACAAAAAATTGCAGATTTTTTTTTTCATTTTCGTGACACAAAAACAGTGACCCCGGTCATACCGAACTAGCGACATTCTGGACAGGCCTAAAAAAACATTTTAAAACCATTTTCACAAAAAATTGCAGATATTTTTTTCATTTTCGTGACACAAAAACAGTGACCCCGGTCATGCTGAACTAGCGACATTCTGGACAGGCCTAAAAAACATTTTAAAACCATTTTCACAAAAATTGCAGATTTCTATTTTTGTCACCAAAAACGATGACTCCGATCATGCCGAACTAGCGACATTTTGGACAGGCCTAAAAAACCCATTTTAGAACCATTTTCACAAAAAAGCTCAGTTTTTTTATCATTTTCGTGACACAAAAACAGTGACCCCGGTCATGCCGAGCTAGCGACATTCTGGACAGGCCTAAAAAAATTTTTAAACCATTTCCACAAAAATTGCAGTTTCTTTTTTGTCACCAAAAACGATGACTCCCATCATGCCGAACTAGCGACATTTTGGACAGGCCTAAAAAACACATTTTAGAACCATTTTCCAAAAAAAGCTCTGAATTTTTTTTCATTTTTTGACACAAAAACAGTGACCCCGGTCATGCCGAACTATCGACATTCTGGACAGGCCTAAAAAACATTTTAAAATCATTTTCACAAAAATTGCAGATTTCTATATTGTCCCTAAAAACGATGACTCCGATCATGCCGAAAAAGCGACATTCTGGACACCCTAAAAAATTTTTTAAAACCATTTTCACAAAAAATTGCAGATTTTTTTTTCATTTTCGTGACACAAAAACAGTGACCCCGGTCATGCCGAACTAGCGACATTCTGGACAGGCCTAAAAAAACATTTTAAAACAATATTCACAAAAATTGCAGATTTCTATATTGTCCCTAAAAACGATGACTCCGATCATGCCGAACTAGCGACATACTGGACAGGCCTAAAATAAACATTTTAAAACCATTTTCACAAAAAAATTGCAGATATTTTTTTCATTTTCGTGACACAAAAACAGTGACCCCGGTCATGCCGAACTAGCGACATTCTGGACAGGCCTAAAAATTTGTTTTAAACCATTTCCACAAAAATTGCAGTTTCTTTTTGTCACCAAAAACGATGACTCCGATCATGCCGAACTAGCGACATTTTGGACAGGCCTAAAAAAAACATTTTAGAACCATTTTCACAAAAAAAAGCTCCGATTTTTTTTTCATTTTCGTGACACAAAAACAGTGACCCCGGTCATGTCGAACTAGCGACATACTGGACAGGCCTAAAAAAAACATTTTAAAACCATTTTCACAAAAATTGCAGATTTCTATATTGTCCCTAAAAACGATGACTCCGATCATGCCGAACTAGCGACATTCTGGACAGGCCTAAAAAAACATTTTAAAACAATTTTCACAAAAAATTGCAGATTTCTATATTGTCCCTAAAAACGATGACTCCGATCATGCCGAACTAGCGACATTCTGGACAGGCCTAAAAAAAAAAATTAAAACCTTTTCCACAAAAATTGCAGATTTCTATTTTGTCCCTAAAAACGATGATTCCGATCATGCCGAAAAAGCGACATTCTGGACAGGCCTAAAAAACATTTTAAAACCATTTTCACAAAAATTGTAGATTTCTATATTGTCCCTAAAAACGATGACTCCGATCATGCCGAAAATGCGACATTCTGGACAGACCTAAAAAAATGTTCAAAACCATTTTCACAAAAAATTGCAGATTTTTTTTTTCATTTTCGTGACACAAAAACAGTGACCCCGGTCATGCTGAACTAGCGACATTCTGGACAGGCCTAAAAAACATTTTAAAACCATTTTCACAAAAATTGCAGATTTCTATTTTTGTCACCAAAAACGATGACTCCGATCATGCCGAACTAGCGACATTTTGGACAGGCCTAAAAAACCATTTTAGAACCATTTTCACAAAAAAGCTCAGTTTTTTATCATTTTCGTGACACAAAAACAGTGACCCCGGTCATGCCGAGCTAGCGACATTTTGGACAGGCCTAAAAAAACACATTTTAGAACCATTTTCCAAAAAAAAGCTCTGAATTTTTTTTTTCATTTTTTGACACAAAAACAGTGACCCCGGTCATGCCGAACTATCGACATTCTGGACAGGCCTAAAAAACATTTTAAAATCATTTTCACAAAAAATTGCAGATTTCTATATTGTCCCTAAAAACGATGACTCCGATCATGCCGAAAAAGCGACATTCTGGACAGCCTAAAATTTTTTTTTAAAACCATTTTCACAAAAAATTGCAGATTTTTTTTTTCTCATTTTCGTGACACAAAAACGATGACTCCGATCATGCCGAACTAGCGACATTTTGGACAGGCCTAAAAAACACATTTTAGAACCATTTTCCAAAAAAAGCTCTGAATTTTTTTTCATTTTTTGACACAAAAACAGTGACCCCGGTCATGCCGAACTATCGACATTCTGGACAGGCCTAAAAAACATTTTAAAATCATTTTCACAAAAAATTGCAGATTTCTATATTGTCCCTAAAAACGATGACTCCGATCATGCCGGCGACATTCTGGACAGCCTAAATTTTTTTTTAAAACCATTTTCACAAAAAATTGCAGATTTTTTTTCTCATTTTCGTGACACAAAAACGATGACTCCGATCATGCCGAACTAGCGACATTTTGGACAGGCCTAAAAAACACATTTTAGAACCATTTTCCAAAAAAAAGCTCTGAATTTTTTTTTCATTTTTTGACACAAAAACAGTGACCCCGGTCATGCCGAACTATCGACATTCTGGACAGGCCTAAAAAACATTTTAAAATCATTTTCACAAAAATTGCAGATTTCTATATTGTCCCTAAAAACGATGACTCCGATCATGCCGAAAAAGCGACATTCTGGACAGCCTAAAAATTTTTTTAAAACCATTTTCACAAAAAATTGCAGATTTTTTTTTCATTTTCGTGACACAAAAACAGTGACCCCGGTCATGCCGAACTAGCGACATTCTGGACAGGCCTAAAAAAACATTTTAAAACAATTTTCACAAAAATTGCAGATTTCTATATTGTCCCTAAAAACGATGACTCCGATCATGCCGAACTAGCGACATTCTGGACAGGCCTAAAAAAAAATTAAAACCTTTTCCACAAAAATTGCAGATTTCTATTTTGTCCCTAAAACGATGATTCCGATCATGCCGAAAAAGCGACATTCTGGACAGGCCTAAAAAACATTTTAAAACCATTTTCACAAAAAATTGTAGATTTCTATATTGTCCCTAAAAACGATGACTCCGATCATGCCGAAAAGCGACATTCTGGACAGGCCTAAAAAAATGTTCAAAACCATTTTCACAAAAAATTGCAGATTTTTTTTTTCATTTTCGTGACACAAAAACAGTGACCCCGGTCATGCTGAACTAGCGACATTCTGGACAGGCCTAAAAAACATTTTAAAACCATTTTCACAAAAATTGCAGATTTCTATTTTTGTCACCAAAAACGATGACTCCGATCATGCCGAACTAGCGACATTTTGGACAGGCCTAAAAAAAACCATTTTAGAACCATTTTCACAAAAAAAGCTCAGTTTTTTTATCATTTTCGTGACACAAAAACAGTGACCCCGGTCATGCCGAGCTAGCGACATTTTGGACAGGCCTAAAAAAACACATTTTAGAACCATTTTCCAAAAAAAAGCTCTGAATTTTTTTTTTTCATTTTTTGACACAAAAACAGTGACCCCGGTCATGCCGAACTATCGACATTCTGGACAGGCCTAAAAAAACATTTTAAAATCATTTTCACAAAAAATTGCAGATTTCTATATTGTCCCTAAAAACGATGACTCCGATCATGCCGAACTAGCGACATACTGGACAGGCCTTAAATAAACATTTTAAAACCATTTTCACAAAAAAATTGCAGATATTTTTTTTTCATTTTCGTGACACAAAAACAGTGACCCCGGTCATGCCGAACTAGCGACATTCTGGACAGGCCTAAAAAATTTTTTTTAAACCATTTCCACAAAAAATTGCAGTTTCTTTTTTGTCACCAAAAACGATGACTCCGATCATGCCGAACTAGCGACATTTTGGACAGGCCTAAAAAAAACATTTTAGAACCATTTTCACAAAAAAAGCTCCGATTTTTTTTTTTCATTTTCGTGACACAAAAACAGTGACCCCGGTCATGTCGAACTAGCGACATACTGGACAGGCCTAAAAAAAACATTTTAAAACCATTTTCACAAAAAATTGCAGATTTCTATATTGTCCCTAAAAACGATGACTCCGATCATGCCGAACTAGCGACATTCTGGACAGGCCTAAAAAAAACATTTTAAAACAATTTTCACAAAAAATTGCAGATTTCTATATTGTCCCTAAAAACGATGACTCCGATCATGCCGAACTAGCGACATTCTGGACAGGCCTAAAAAAAAAAATTACAACCTTTTCCACAAAAAATTGCAGATTTCTATTTTGTCCCTAAAAACGATGATTCCGATCATGCCGAAAAAGCGACATTCTGGACAGGCCTAAAAAAACATTTTAAAACCATTTTCACAAAAAATTGTAGATTTCTATATTGTCCCTAAAAACGATGACTCCGATCATGCCGAAAAGCGACATTCTGGACAGGCCTAAAAAAATGTTCAAAACCATTTTCACAAAAAATTGCAGATTTTTTTTTTCATTTTCGTGACACAAAAACAGTGACCCCGGTCATGCTGAACTAGCGACATTCTGGACAGGCCTAAAAAACATTTTAAAACCATTTTCACAAAAATTGCAGATTTCTATTTTTGTCACCAAAAACGATGACTCCGATCATGCCGAACTAGCGACATTTTGGACAGGCCTAAAAAAACCATTTTAGAACCATTTTCACAAAAAAAGCTCAGTTTTTTATCATTTTCGTGACACAAAAACAGTGACCCCGGTCATGCCGAGCTAGCGACATTTTGGACAGGCCTAAAAAACACATTTTAGAACCATTTTCCAAAAAAAAGCTCTGAATTTTTTTTTCATTTTTTGACACAAAAACAGTGACCCCGGTCATGCCGAACTATCGACATTCTGGACAGGCCTAAAAAACATTTTAAAATCATTTTCACAAAAAATTGCAGATTTCTATATTGTCCCTAAAAACGATGACTCCGATCATGCCGAAAAAGCGACATTCTGGACAGCCTAAAATTTTTTTTAAAACCATTTTCACAAAAAATTGCAGATTTTTTTTTTCTCATTTTCGTGACACAAAAACGATGACTCCGATCATGCCGAACTAGCGACATTTTGGACAGGCCTAAAAAAACACATTTTAGAACCATTTTCCAAAAAAAAGCTCTGAATTTTTTTTTCATTTTTTGACACAAAAACAGTGACCCCGGTCATGCCGAACTATCGACATTCTGGACAGGCCTAAAAAAACATTTTAAAATCATTTTCACAAAAAATTGCAGATTTCTATATTGTCCCTAAAAACGATGACTCCGATCATGCCGAAAAAGCGACATTCTGGACAGCCTAAATTTTTTTTTTAAACCATTTTCACAAAAAATTGCAGATTTTTTTCTCATTTTCGTGACACAAAAACGATGACTCCGATCATGCCGAACTAGCGACATTTTGGACAGGCCTAAAAAACACATTTTAGAACCATTTTCCAAAAAAAGCTCTGAATTTTTTTTTCATTTTTTGACACAAAAACAGTGACCCCGGTCATGCCGAACTATCGACATTCTGGACAGGCCTAAAAAACATTTTAAAATCATTTTCACAAAAAATTGCAGATTTCTATATTGTCCCTAAAAACGATGACTCCGATCATGCCGAAAAAGCGACATTCTGGACAGCCTAAAAATTTTTTTAAAACCATTTTCACAAAAATTGCAGATTTTTTTTTTTCATTTTCGTGACACAAAAACAGTGACCCCGGTCATGCCGAACTAGCGACATTCTGGACAGGCCTAAAAAAAACATTTTAAAACAATTTTCACAAAAAATTGCAGATTTCTATATTGTCCCTAAAAACGATGACTCTGATCATGCCGAAAAAGCGACATTCTGGACAGGCCTAAAAAAAAAATATAAAACCATTTTCACAAAAAATTGCAGCTTTCTATTTTGTCCCTAAAAACGATGATTCCGATCATGCCGAAAAAGCGACATTCTGGACAGGCCTAAAAAACATTTTAAAACCATTTTCACAAAAATTGTAGATTTCTATATTGTCCCTAAAAACGATGACTCCGATCATGCCGAAAAAGCGACATTCTGGACAGGCCTAAAAAAAATGTTCAAAACCATTTTCACAAAAAATTGCAGATTTCTTTTTTTCATTTTCGTGACACAAAAACAGTGACCCCGGTCATGCTGAACTAGCGACATTCTGGACAGGCCTAAAAAACATTTTAAAACCATTTTCACAAAAATTGCAGATTTCTATTTTTGTCACCAAAAACGATGACTCCGATCATGCCGAACTAGCGACATTTTGGACAGGCCTAAAAAAAAACATTTTAGAACCATTTTCACAAAAAAAGCTCAGTTTTTTTATCATTTTCGTGACACAAAAACAGTGACCCCGGTCATGCCGAGCTAGCGACATTTTGGACAGGCCTAAAAAAACACATTTTAGAACCATTTTCCAAAAAAAAGCTCTGAATTTTTTTTTTCATTTTTTGACACAAAAACAGTGACCCCGGTCATGCCGAACTATCGACATTCTGGACAGGCCTAAAAAAACATTTTAAAATCATTTTCACAAAAAATTGCAGATTTCTATATTGTCCCTAAAAACGATGACTCCGATCATGCCGAAAAAGCGACATTCTGGACAGCCTAAAATTTTTTTTAAAACCATTTTCACAAAAATTGCAGATTTTTTTTTCTCATTTTCGTGACACAAAAACGATGACTCCGATCATGCCGAACTAGCGACATTTTGGACAGGCCTAAAAAAACACATTTTAGAACCATTTTCCAAAAAAAGCTCTGAATTTTTTTTTCATTTTTGACACAAAAACAGTGACCCCGGTCATGCCGAACTATCGACATTCTGGACAGGCCTAAAAAACATTTTAAAATCATTTTCACAAAAAATTGCAGATTTCTATATTGTCCCTAAAAACGATGACTCCGATCATGCCGAAAAGCGACATTCTGGACAGCCTAAATTTTTTTTAAAACCATTTTCACAAAAAATTGCAGATTTTTTTTCTCATTTTCGTGACACAAAAACGATGACTCCGATCATGCCGAACTAGCGACATTTTGGACAGGCCTAAAAACACATTTTAGAACCATTTTCCAAAAAAAAGCTCTGAATTTTTTTTTCATTTTTGACACAAAAACAGTGACCCCGGTCATGCCGAACTATCGACATTCTGGACAGGCCTAAAAAACATTTTAAAATCATTTTCACAAAAATTGCAGATTTCTATATTGTCCCTAAAAACGATGACTCCGATCATGCCGAAAAAGCGACATTCTGGACAGCCTAAAAATTTTTTTTAAAACCATTTTCACAAAAAATTGCAGATTTTTTTTTTCATTTTCGTGACACAAAAACAGTGACCCCGGTCATGCCGAACTAGCGACATTCTGGACAGGCCTAAAAAACATTTTAAAACAATTTTCACAAAAAATTGCAGATTTCTATATTGTCCCTAAAACGATGACTCCGATCATGCCGAACTAGCGACATTCTGGACAGGCCTAAAAAAAAAATTAAAACCTTTTCCACAAAAAATTGCAGATTTCTATTTTGTCCCTAAAAACGATGATTCCGATCATGCCGAAAAGCGACATTCTGGACAGGCCTAAAAAAAATTTTAAAACCATTTTCACAAAAATTGCAGATTATTTTTTTTCATTTTCGTGACACAAAAACAGTGACCCCGGTCATGCTGAACTAGCGACATTCTGGACAGGCCTAAAAAACATTTTAAAACCATTTCCACAAAAAATTGCAGTTTCTTTTTTTGTCACCAAAAACGATGACTCCGATCATGCCGAACTAGCGACATTTTGGACAGGCCTAAAAAAAAAACATTTCAGAACCATTTTCACAAAAAAAGCTCAGATTTTTTTTTTCTTCATTTTTTGACACAAAAACAGTGACCCCGGTCATGCCGAACTATCGACATTCTGGACAGGCCTAAAAAACATTTTAAAACCATTTTCACAAAAAATTGTAGATTTCTATATTGTCCCTAAAAACGATGACTCCGATCATGCCGAAAAGCGACATTCTGGACAGGCCTAAAAAAATGTTCAAAACCATTTTCACAAAAATTGCAGATTATTTTTTTCATTTTCGTGACACAAAAACAGTGACCCCGGTCATACCGAACTAGCGACATTCTGGACAGGCCTAAAAAACATTTTAAAACCATTTCCACAAAAATTGCAGTTTCTTTTTTGTCACCAAAAACGATGACTCCGATCATGCCGAACTAGCGACATTTTGGACAGGCCTAAAAAAAACATTTCAGAACCATTTTCACAAAAAAGCTCAGATTTTTTTTTCTTCATTTTTGACACAAAAACAGTGACCCCGGTCATGCCGAACTATCGACATTCTGGACAGGCCTAAAAAACATTTTAAAACCATTTTCACAAAAAATTGTAGATTTCTATATTGTCCCTAAAAACGATGACTCCGATCATGCCGAAAAGCGACATTCTGGACAGGCCTAAAAAAAATGTTCAAAACCATTTTCACAAAAAATTGCAGATTTTTTTTTTCATTTTCGTGACACAAAAACAGTGACCCCGGTCATACCGAACTAAGCGACATTCTGGACAGGCCTAAAAAAACATTTTAAAACCATTTTCACAAAAATTGCAGATATTTTTTTTTCATTTTCGTGACACAAAAACAGTGACCCCGGTCATGCTGAACTAGCGACATTCTGGACAGGCCTAAAAAACATTTTAAAACCATTTTCACAAAAATTGCAGATTTCTATTTTTGTCACCAAAAACGATGACTCCGATCATGCCGAACTAGCGACATTTTGGACAGGCCTAAAAAACCCATTTTAGAACCATTTTCACAAAAAAGCTCAGTTTTTTTATCATTTTCGTGACACAAAAACAGTGACCCCGGTCATGCCGAGCTAGCGACATTCTGGACAGGCCTAAAAATTTTTTTTAAACCATTTTCACAAAAAATTGCAGTTTCTTTTTTGTCACCAAAAACGATGACTCCCATCATGCCGAACTAGCGACATTTTGGACAGGCCTAAAAAACACATTTTAGAACCATTTTCCAAAAAAAAGCTCTGAATTTTTTTTCATTTTTGACACAAAAACAGTGACCCCGGTCATGCCGAACTATCGACATTCTGGACAGGCCTAAAAAACATTTTAAAATCATTTTCACAAAAAATTGCAGATTTCTATATTGTCCCTAAAAACGATGACTCCGATCATGCCGAAAAGCGACATTCTGGACACCCTAAAAATTTTTTTAAAACCATTTTCACAAAAAATTGCAGATTTTTTTTTTCATTTTTGTGACACAAAAACAGTGACCCCGGTCATGCCGAACTAGCGACATTCTGGACAGGCCTAAAAAAACATTTTAAAACAATATTCACAAAAAATTGCAGATTTCTATATTGTCCCTAAAAACGATGACTCCGATCATGCCGAACTAGCGACATACTGGACAGGCCTAAAATAAACATTTTAAAACCATTTTCACAAAAAAATTGCAGATATTTTTTTTTCATTTTCGTGACACAAAAACAGTGACCCCGGTCATGCCGAACTAGCGACATTCTGGACAGGCCTAAAAATTTTTTTTAAACCATTTCCACAAAAAATTGCAGTTTCTTTTTTGTCACCAAAAACGATGACTCCGATCATGCCGAACTAGCGACATTTTGGACAGGCCTAAAAAAAAACATTTTAGAACCATTTTCACAAAAAAAAAGCTCCGATTTTTTTTTTCATTTTCGTGACACAAAAACAGTGACCCCGGTCATGTCGAACTAGCGACATACTGGACAGGCCTAAAAAAAAACATTTTAAAACCATTTTCACAAAAAATTGCAGATTTCTATATTGTCCCTAAAAACGATGACTCCGATCATGCCGAAAAAGCGACATTCTGGACAGGCCTAAAAAAATTTTTCAAAACCATTTTCACAAAAAATTGCAGATTTTTTTTTCTTCATTTTCGTGACACAAAAACAGTGACCCCGGTCATGCCGAACTAGCGACATTCTGGACAGGCCTAAAAAAACATTTTAAAACCATTTTCACAAAAAATTGCAGATATTTTTTTTCATTTTCGTGACACAAAAACGATGACTCCGATCATGCCGAACTAGCGACATTTTGGACAGGCCTAAAAAAAACATTTTAGAACCATTTTCAAAAAAAAGCTCAGTTTTTTATCATTTTCGTGACACAAAAACAGTGACCCCGGTCATGCCGAACTAGCGACATTTTGGACAGGCCTAAAAAACACATTTTAGAACCATTTTCCAAAAAAAGCTCTGAATTTTTTTTTCATTTTTTGACACAAAAACAGTGACCCCGGTCATGCCGAACTATCGACATTCTGGACAGGCCTAAAAAACATTTTAAAATAATTTTCACAAAAATTGCAGATTTCTATATTGTCCCTAAAAACGATGACTCCGATCATGCCGAAAAAGCGACATTCTGGACAGCCTAAAAAAAATTTTAAAACCATTTTCACAAAAAATTGCAGATTTTTTTTTTCATTTTCGTGACACAAAAACGATGACTCCGATCATGCCGAACTAGCGACATTTTGGACAGGCCTAAAAAAACACATTTTAGAACCATTTTCCAAAAAAAGCTCTGATTTTTTTTTCATTTTTGACACAAAAACAGTGACCCCGGTCATGCCGAACTATCGACATTCTGGACAGGCCTAAAAAAACATTTTAAAATCATTTTCACAAAAATTGCAGATTTCTATATTGTCCCTAAAAACGATGACTCCGATCATGCCGAAAAGCGACATTCTGGACAGGCCTAAAAAAATTTTTAAAACCATTTTCACAAAAAATTGCAGAATTTTTTTTTCATTTTCGTGACACAAAAACAGTGACCCCGGTCATGCCGAACTAGCGACATTCTGGACAGGCCTAAAAAAACATTTTAAAACAATTTTCACAAAAAATTGCAGATTTCTATATTGTCCCTAAAACGATGACTCCGATCATGCCGAACTAGCGACATTCTGGACAGGCCTAAAAAAACATTTTAAAACAATTTTCACAAAAAATTGCAGATTTCTATATTGTCCCTAAAAACGATGACTCCGATCATGCCGAACTAGCGACATTCTGGACAGGCCTAAAAAAAAATTAAAACCTTTTCCACAAAAAATTGCAGATTTCTATTTTGTCCCTAAAAACGATGATTCCGATCATGCCGAAAAAGCGACATTCTGGACAGGCCTAAAAAAACATTTTAAAACCATTTTCACAAAAAATTGTAGATTTCTATATTGTCCCTAAAAACGATGACTCCGATCATGCCGAAAAAGCGACATTCTGGACAGGCCTAAAAAAAATGTTCAAAACCATTTTCACAAAAAATTGCAGATTTTTTTTTTTCATTTTCGTGACACAAAAACAGTGACCCCGGTCATGCTGAACTAGCGACATTCTGGACAGGCCTAAAAAAACATTTTAAAACCATTTTCACAAAAAATTGCAGATTTCTATTTTTGTCACCAAAAACGATGACTCCGATCATGCCGAACTAGCGACATTTTGGACAGGCCTAAAAAAAACCATTTTAGAACCATTTTCACAAAAAAAGCTCAGTTTTTTTATCATTTTCGTGACACAAAAACAGTGACCCCGGTCATGCCGAGCTAGCGACATTTTGGACAGGCCTAAAAAAACACATTTTAGAACCATTTTCCAAAAAAAAGCTCTGAATTTTTTTTTTCATTTTTTGACACAAAAACAGTGACCCCGGTCATGCCGAACTATCGACATTCTGGACAGGCCTAAAAAAACATTTTAAAATCATTTTCACAAAAAATTGCAGATTTCTATATTGTCCCTAAAAACGATGACTCCGATCATGCCGAAAAAGCGACATTCTGGACAGCCTAAAATTTTTTTAAAACCATTTTCACAAAAAATTGCAGATTTTTTTTTTCTCATTTTCGTGACACAAAAACGATGACTCCGATCATGCCGAACTAGCGACATTTTGGACAGGCCTAAAAAAACACATTTTAGAACCATTTTCCAAAAAAAGCTCTGAATTTTTTTCTTCATTTTTTGACACAAAAACAGTGACCCCGGTCATGCCGAACTATCGACATTCTGGACAGGCCTAAAAAACATTTTAAAATCATTTTCACAAAAAATTGCAGATTTCTATATTGTCCCTAAAAACGATGACTCCGATCATGCCGAAAAAGCGACATTCTGGACAGCCTAAAATTTTTTTAAAAACCATTTTCACAAAAAATTGCAGATTTTTTTTTCTTCATTTTCGTGACACAAAAACAGTGACCCCGGTCATGCCGAACTAGCGACATTCTGGACAGGCCTAAAAAAAACATTTTAAAACAATTTTCACAAAAAATTGCAGATTTCTATATTGTCCCTAAAAACGATGACTCCGATCATGCCGAACTAGCGACATTCTGGACAGGCCTAAAAAAAAAAATTAAAACCTTTTCCACAAAAAATTGCAGATTTCTATTTTGTCCCTAAAAACGATGATTCCGATCATGCCGAAAAAGCGACATTCTGGACAGGCCTAAAAAAAATGTTCAAAACCATTTTCACAAAAAATTGCAGATTTTTTTTTTCATTTTCGTGACACAAAAACAGTGACCCCGGTCATACCGAACTAGCCGACATTCTGGACAGGCCTAAAAAAAACATTTTAAACCAATTTTCACAAAAATTTGCAAAAATTTTTTTTCATTTTCGTGACACAAAAACAGTGACCCCGGTCATGCTGAACTAGCGACATTCTGGACAGGCCTAAAAAACATTTTAAAACCATTTTCACAAAAATTGCAGATTTCTATTTTTGTCACCAAAAACGATGACTCCGATCATGCCGAACTAGCGACATTTTGGACAGGCCTAAAAAAAAACATTTTAGAACCATTTTCACAAAAAAGCTCAGTTTTTTTATCATTTTCGTGACACAAAAACAGTGACCCCGGTCATGCCGAAGCTAGCGACATTCTGGACAGGCCTAAAAAATTTTTTTAAACCATTTCCACAAAAAATTGCAGTTTCTTTTTTGTCACCAAAAACGATGACTCCCATCATGCCGAACTAGCGACATTTTGGACAGGCCTAAAAAAACACATTTTAGAACCATTTTCAAAAAAAAGCTCTGATTTTTTTTTCATTTTTTGACACAAAAACAGTGACCCCGGTCATGCCGAACTAGCGACATTCTGGACAGGCCTAAAAAAACATTTTAAAACAATATTCACAAAAATTGCAGATTTCTATATTGTCCCTAAAAACGATGACTCCGATCATGCCGAACTAGCGACATACTGGACAGGCCTAAAATAAAAATTTAAAAACCATTTTCACAAAAAAATTGCAGATATTTTTTTTCATTTTCGTGACACAAAAACAGTGACCCCGGTCATGCCGAACTAGCGACATTCTGGACAGGCCTAAAAAATTTTTTTTAAACCATTTCCACAAAAATTGCAGTTTCTTTTTGTCACCAAAAACGATGACTCCGATCATGCCGAACTAGCGACATTTTGGACAGGCCTAAAAAAAACATTTTAGAACCATTTTCACAAAAAAAGCTCCGATTTTTTTTTTCATTTTCGTGACACAAAAACAGTGACCCCGGTCATGTCGAACTAGCGACATACTGGACAGGCCTAAAAAAAAACATTTTAAAACCATTTTCACAAAAAATTGCAGATTTCTATATTGTCCCTAAAAACGATGACTCCGATCATGCCGAAAAAGCGACATTCTGGACAGGCCTAAAAAATTTTTTTCAAAACCATTTTCACAAAAAATTGCAGATTTTTTTTTCTTCATTTTCGTGACACAAAAACAGTGACCCCGGTCATGCCGAACTAGCGACATTCTGGACAGGCCTAAAAAAAACATTTTAAAACCATTTTCACAAAAAATTGCAGATATTTTTTTTTCATTTTCGTGACACAAAAACGATGACTCCGATCATGCCGAACTAGCGACATTTTGGACAGGCCTAAAAAAAACATTTTAGAACCATTTTCAAAAAAAAGCTCAGTTTTTTATCATTTTCGTGACACAAAAACAGTGACCCCGGTCATGCCGAACTAGCGACATTTTGGACAGGCCTAAAAAACACATTTTAGAACCATTTTCCAAAAAAAAGCTCTGAATTTTTTTTTCATTTTTTGACACAAAAACAGTGACCCCGGTCATGCCGAACTATCGACATTCTGGACAGGCCTAAAAAAACATTTTAAAATCATTTTCACAAAAAATTGCAGATTTCTATATTGTCCCTAAAAACGATGACTCCGATCATGCCGAAAAAGCGACATTCTGGACAGGCCTAAAAAAAAATTTTAAAACCATTTTCACAAAAAATTGCAGAATTTTTTTTTTCATTTTCGTGACACAAAAACAGTGACCCCGGTCATGCCGAACTAGCGACATTCTGGACAGGCCTAAAAAAAACATTTTAAAACAATTTTCACAAAAAATTGCAGATTTCTATATTGTCCCTAAAAACGATGACTCCGATCATGCCGAACTAGCGACATTCTGGACAGGCCTAAAAAAAAAAATGTAAACCTTTTCCACAAAAAATTGCAGATTTCTATTTTGTCCCTAAAAACGATCATGCCGAAAAAGCGACATTCTGTACAGCCTAAAATTTTTTTTAAAAACCATTTTCACAAAAAATTGCAGATTTTTTTTTTTCATTTTCGTGACACAAAAACGATGACTCCGATCATGCCGAACTAGCGACATTTTGGACAGGCCTAAAAAAAAACATTTTAGAACCATTTTCAAAAAAAAAGCTCAGTTTTTTTATCATTTTCGTGACACAAAAACAGTGACCCCGGTCATGCCGAACTAGCGACATTTTGGACAGGCCTAAAAAAACACATTTTAGAACCATTTTCCAAAAAAAAGCTCTGAATTTTTTTTTTCATTTTTTGACACAAAAACAGTGACCCCGGTCATGCCGAACTATCGACATTCTGGACAGGCCTAAAAAAACATTTTAAAATCATTTTCACAAAAAATTGCAGATTTCTATATTGTCCCTAAAAACGATGACTCCGATCATGCCGAAAAAGCGACATTCTGGACAGCCTAAAAAAAAATTTTAAAACCATTTTCACCAAAAATTGCAGATTTTTTTTTTCATTTTCGTGACACAAAAACGATGACTCCGATCATGCCGAACTAGCGACATTTTGGACAGGCCTAAAAAAACACATTTTAGAACCATTTTCCAAAAAAAAGCTCTGATTTTTTTTTTCATTTTTTGACACAAAAACAGTGACCCCGGTCATGCCGAACTATCGACATTCTGGACAGGCCTAAAAAAACATTTTAAAATCATTTTCACAAAAAATTGCAGATTTCTATATTGTCCCTAAAAACGATGACTCCGATCATGCCGAAAAAGCGACATTCTGGACAGGCCTAAAAAAAATTTTAAAACCATTTTCACAAAAAATTGCAGAATTTTTTTTTTCATTTTCGTGACACAAAAACAGTGACCCCGGTCATGCCGAACTAGCGACATTCTGGACAGGCCTAAAAAAAACATTTTAAAACAATTTTCACAAAAAATTGCAGATTTCTATATTGTCCCTAAAAACGATGACTCCGATCATGCCGAACTAGCGACATTCTGGACAGGCCTAAAAAAAAAAATGTAAACCTTTTCCACAAAAAATTGCAGATTTCTATTTTGTCCCTAAAAACGATGATTCCGATCATGCCGAAAAAGCGACATTCTGGACAGGCCTAAAAAAAAATTTTAAAACCATTTTCACAAAAAATTGCAGATTTTTTTTTTTCATTTTCGTGACACAAAAACAGTGACCCCAGTCATGCTGAACTAGCGACATTCTGGACAGGCCTAAAAAAACATTTTAAAACCATTTCCACAAAAAATTGCAGTTTCTTTTTTTGTCACCAAAAACGATGACTCCGATCATGCCGAACTAGCGACATTTTGGACAGGCCTAAAAAAAAACATTTCAGAACCATTTTCACAAAAAAAGCTCAGATTTTTTTTTTCTTCATTTTTTGACACAAAAACAGTGACCCCGGTCATGCCGAACTATCGACATTCTGGACAGGCCTAAAAAAACATTTTAAAACCATTTTCACAAAAAATTGTAGATTTCTATATTGTCCCTAAAAACGATGACTCCGATCATGCCGAAAAAGCGACATTCTGGACAGGCCTAAAAAAAATGTTCAAAACCATTTTCACAAAAAATTGCAGATTTTTTTTTTTCATTTTCGTGACACAAAAACAGTGACCCCGGTCATGCCGAACTAGCGACATTCTGGACAGGCCTAAAAAAACATTTTAAAACCATTTTCACAAAAATTGCAGATATTTTTTTTCATTTTCGTGACACAAAAACAGTGACCCCGGTCATGCTGAACTAGCGACATTCTGGACAGGCCTAAAAAAACATTTTAAAACCATTTTCACAAAAAATTGCAGATTTCTATTTTTGTCACCAAAAACGATGACTCCGATCATGCCGAACTAGCGACATTTTGGACAGGCCTAAAAAAAACCATTTTAGAACCATTTTCACAAAAAAAGCTCAGTTTTTTTATCATTTTCGTGACACAAAAACAGTGACCCCGGTCATGCCGAGCTAGCGACATTCTGGACAGGCCTAAAAATTTTTTTTAAACCATTTCCACAAAAAATTGCAGTTTCTTTTTTTGTCACCAAAAACGATGACTCCGATCATGCCGAACTAGCGACATTTTGCACAGGCCTAAAAAACACATTTTAGAACCATTTTCAAAAAAAAGCTCTGAATTTTTTTTTTTCATTTTTGACACAAAAACAGTGACCCCGGTCATGCCGAACTATCGACATTCTGGACAGGCCTAAAAAAACATTTTAAAATCATTTTCACAAAAAATTGCAGATTTCTATATTGTCCCTAAAAACGATGACTCCGATCATGCCGAAAAAGCGACATTCTGGACAGCCTAAAATTTTTTTAAAACCATTTTCACAAAAAATTGCAGATTTTTTTTTTCATTTTCGTGACACAAAAACAGTGACCCCGGTCATGCCGAACTAGCGACATTCTGGACAGGCCTAAAAAAACATTTTAAAACCATTTTCACAAAAAATTGCAGATATTTTTTTTCATTTTCGTGACACAAAAACAGTGACCCCGGTCATGCTGAACTAGCGACATTCTGGACAGGCCTAAAAAACATTTTAAAACCATTTTCACAAAAATTGCAGATTTCTATTTTGTCACCAAAAACGATGACTCCGATCATGCCGAACTAGCGACATTTTGGACAGGCCTAAAAAACCCATTTTAGAACCATTTTCACAAAAAAGCTCAGTTTTTTTTATCATTTTCGTGACACAAAAACAGTGACCCCGGTCATGCCGAGCTAGCGACATTCTGGACAGGCCTAAAAAATTTTTTTAAACCATTTCCACAAAAATTGCAGTTTCTTTTTTGTCACCAAAAACGATGACTCCGATCATGCCGAACTAGCGACATTTTGGACAGGCCTAAAAAACACATTTTAGAACCATTTTCCAAAAAAAAGCTCTGAATTTTTTTTTTCATTTTTTGACACAAAAACAGTGACCCCGGTCATGCCGAACTATCGACATTCTGGACAGGCCTAAAAACATTTTAAAATCATTTTCACAAAAAATTGCAGATTTCTATATTGTCCCTAAAAACGATGACTCCGATCATGCCGAAAAAGCGACATTCTGGACAGCCTAAAATTTTTTTTAAAAACCATTTTCACAAAAAATTGCAGATTTTTTTTTTTCATTTTCGTGACACAAAAACAGTGACCCCGGTCATGCCGAACTAGCGACATTCTGGACAGGCCTAAAAAAACATTTTAAAACAATTTTCACAAAAATTGCAGATTTCTATATTGTCCCTAAAAACGATGACTCCGATCATGCCGAACTAGCGACATTCTGGACAGGCCTAAAAAAAAAATTAAAACCTTTTCCACAAAAAATTGCAGATTTCTATTTTGTCCCTAAAAACGATGATTCCGATCATGCCGAAAAAGCGAAATTCTGGACAGGCCTAAAAAATTTTTTAAAACCATTTTCACAAAAAAGCTCAGATTTTTTTTTCTTCATTTTGTGACACAAAAACAGTGACCCCGGTCATGCCGAACTATCGACATTCTGGACAGGCCTAAAAAACATTTTAAAACCATTTTCACAAAAAATTGTAGATTTCTATTTTGTCCCTAAAAACGATGACTCCGATCATGCCGAAAAAGCGACATTCTGGACAGGCCTAAAAAAAATGTTCAAAACCATTTTCACAAAAAATTGCAGATTTTTTTTTTCATTTTCGTGACACAAAAACAGTGACCCCGGTCATGCCGAACTATCGACATTCTGGACAGGCCTAAAAAACATTTTAAAACCATTTTCACAAAAATTGCAGATTTCTATATTGTCCCTAAAAACGATGACTCCGATCATGCCGAAAAAGCGACATTCTGGACAGGCCTAAAAAAAAATTCAAAACCATTTTCACAAAAATTGCAGATTTTTTTTTCATTTTCGTGACACAAAAACAGTGACCCCGGTCATGCTGAACTAGCGACATTCTGGACAGGCCTAAAAAAACATTTTAAAACAATTTTCACAAAAATTGCAGATTTCTATTTTGTCACCAAAAACGATGACTCCGATCATGCCGAACTAGCGACATTTTGGACAGGCCTAAAAAACACATTTTAGAACCATTTTCACAAAAATTGCAGATTTTTTTTTCTTCATTTTCGTGACACAAAAACAGTGACCCCGGTCATGCCGAACTATCGACATTCTGGACAGGCCTAAAAAAACATTTTAAAACCATTTTCACAAAAATTGCAGATTTCTATTTTGTCCCTAAAAACGATGACTCCGATCATGCCGAACTAGCGACATTCTGGACAGGCCTAAAAAAAAATTAAAACCATTTCCACAAAAATTGCAGATTTCTATATTGTCCCTAAAAACGATGACCCCGGTCATGCCGAACTAGCGACATTCTGGACAGGCCTAAAAAAACCCATTTTAAAACCATTATCACAAAAAATTGCAGATTTTTTTTTCATTTTCGTGACACAAAAACAGTGACCCCTGTCATGCCGAACTAGCGACATTCTGGACAGGCCTAAAAAAACATTTTAAAACCATTTTCACAAAAAATTGTAGATTTCTATTTTTGTCACCAAAAACGATGACTCCGATCATGCCGAACTAGCAACATTTTGGACAGGCCTAAAAAAACACATTTTAGAACCATTTTCACAAAATAAGCTCAGATTCTTTTTTTTCATTTTTTGACACAAAAACAGTGACCCCGGTCATGCCGAACTATCGACATTCTGGACAGGCCTAAAAAAACATTTTAAATCCATTTTCACAAAAAATTGCAGATTTCTATATTGTCCCTAAAAACGATGACTCCGATCATGCCGAAAAAGCGACATTCTGGACAGGCATAAAAAAAAAATGTAAAACCATTTTCACAAAAAATTGCAGATTTTTTTTTCTTCATTTTCGTGACACAAAAACAGTGACCTCGGTCATGCCGAACTAGCGACATTCTGGACAGGCCTAAAAAAAATCATTTTAGAACCATTTTCACAAAAAATTGCAGATATTTTTTTTTCATTTTCGTGACACAAAAACAGTGACCCCGGTCATGCCGAACTAGCGACATTTTGGACAGGCCTAAAAAAAACATTTTAAAACCATTTTCACAAAAAATTGCAGATTTCTATATTGTCCCTAAAAACGATGACTCCGATCATGCCGAAAAAGTGACATTTTGGACAGGCCTAAAAAAACACATTTTAGAACCATTTTCACAAAAAATTGCAGATTTTTTTTCTTCATTTTCGTGACACAAAAACAGTGACCCCGGTCATGCCGAACTATCGACATTCTGGACAGGCCTAAAAAACATTTTAAAACCATTTTCACAAAAAATTGCAGATTTCTATTTTGTCCCTAAAAACGATGACTCCGATCATGCCGAACTAGCGACATTCTGGACAAGCCTAAAAAAAAATTAAAACCATTTCCACAAAAAATTGCAGATTTCTATATTGTCCCTAAAAACGATGACCCCGGTCATGCCGAACTAGCGACATTCTGGACAGGCCTAAAAAACATTTTAAAACCATTTTCACAAAAATTGCAGATATTTTTTTTTCATTTTCGTGACACAAAAACAGTGACCCCGGTCATGCCGAACTATCGACATTCTGGACAGGCCTAAAAAAATTTTAAAATCATTTTCACAAAAATTGCAGATTTCTATTTTGTCCCTAAAAACGATGACTCCGATCATGCCGAAAAGGGACATTCTGGACAGGCCTAAAAAAAAATTAAAACCATTTCCACAAAAATTGCAGATTTCTATATTGTCCCTAAAAACGATGACCCCGGTCATGCCGAACTAGCGACATTCTGGACAGGCCTAAAAAACATTTTAAAACCATTTTCACCAAAAATTGCAGATTTCTATTTTGTCCCTAAAAACGATGACTCCGATCATGCCGAACTAGCGACATTCTGGACAGGCCTAAAAAAAAAAATTAAAACCATTTCCACAAAAAATTGCAGATTTCTATATTGTCCCTAAAAACGATGACCCCGGTCATGCCGAACTAGCGACATTCTGGACAGGCCTAAAAAAACATTTTAAAACCATTTTCACAAAAATTGCAGATATTTTTTTTCATTTTCGTGACACAAAAACAGTGACCCCGGTCATGCCGAACTATCGACATTCTGGACAGGCCTAAAAAACATTTTAAAACCATTTTCACAAAAAATTGCAGATTTCTATTTTGTCCCTAAAAACGATGACTCCGATCATGCCGAACTAGCGACATTCTGGACAGGCCTAAAAAAAAATGTAAAACCATTTCCACAAAAATTGCAGATTTCTATTTTGTCCCTAAAAACGATGACCCCGGTCATGCCGAACTAGCGAGATTCTGGACAGGCCTAAAAAAACATTTTAAAAACATTTTCACAAAAAATTGCAGATTTCTATTTTTGTCACCAAAAACGATGACTCCGATCATGCCGAACTAGCGACATTTTGGACAGGCCTAAAAAACACATTTTAGAACCATTTTCACAAAAAAAGCTCTGATTTTTTTTTCATTTTTTGACACAAAAACAGTGACCCCGGTCATGCCGAACTAGCGACATTCTGGACAGGCCTAAAAAAACATTTTAAAACAATTTTCCCAAAAAATTGCAGATTTCTATATTGTCCCTAAAAACGATGACTCCTATCATGCCGAAAAAGTGACATTCTGGACAGGCCTAAAAAAAAATGTAAAACCATTTTCACAAAAAATTGCAGATTTCTATTTTTAATTTTCGTGACACAAAAACAGTGACCCCGGTCATGCCGAACTATCGACATTCTGGACAGGCCTAAAAATTTTTTTTAAATCATTTTCACAAAAAATTGCAGATTTCTATTTTGTCCCTAAAAACGATGACTCCGATCATGCCGAAAAAGGGACATTCTGGACAGGCCTAAAAAAAAATGTAAAACCATTTTCACAAAAAATTGCAGATTTTTTTTTTCATTTTCGTGACACAAAACAGTGACCCCGGTCATGCCGAACTATCGACATTCTGGACAGGCCTAAAAAAACATTTTAAAACCATTTTCACAAAAAATTGCAGATATTTTTTTTTCATTTTCGTGACACAAAAACAGTGACCCCGGTCATGCCGAACTAAGCGACATTTTGGACAGGCCTAAAAAACATTTTAAAACCATTTTCACAAAAAATTGCAGATTTCTATATTGTCCCTAAAAACGATGACTCCGATCATGCCGAAAAAGTGACATTTTGGACAGGCCTAAAAAAACACATTTTAGAACCATTTTCACAAAAATTGCAGATTTTTTTTCTTCATTTTCGTGACACAAAAACAGTGACCCCGGTCATGCCGAACTATCGACATTCTGGACAGGCCTAAAAAAACATTTTAAAACCATTTTCACCAAAAATTGCAGATTTCTATTTTGTCCCTAAAAACGATGACTCCGATCATGCCGAACTAGCGACATTCTGGACAGGCCTAAAAAAAAAAATTAAAACCATTTCCACAAAAAATTGCAGATTTCTATATTGTCCCTAAAAACGATGACCCCGGTCATGCCGAACTAGCGACATTCTGGACAGGCCTAAAAAAACATTTTAAAACCATTTTCACAAAAAATTGCAGATATTTTTTTTTCATTTTCGTGACACAAAAACAGTGACCCCGGTCATGCCGAACTATCGACATTCTGGACAGGCCTAAAAAAAAATTTAAAATCATTTTCACAAAAAATTGCAGATTTCTATTTTGTCCCTAAAAACGATGACTCCGATCATGCCGAAAAAGGGACATTCTGGACAGGCCTAAAAAAAAAATGTAAAACCATTTTCACAAAAAATTGCAGATTTTTTTTTCATTTTCGTGACACAAAACAGTGACCCCGGTCATGCCGAACTATCGACATTCTGGACAGGCCTAAAAAAACATTTTAAAACCATTTTCACAAAAAATTGCAGATATTTTTTTTTCATTTTCGTGACACAAAAACAGTGACCCCGGTCATGCCGAACTATCGACATTCTGGACAGGCCTAAAAAAACATTTTAAAACCATTTTCACAAAAAATTGCAGATTTCTATATTGTCCCTAAAAACGATGACTCCGATCATGCCGAAAAAGTGACATTTTGGACAGGCCTAAAAAAACACATTTTAGAACCATTTTCACAAAAAATTGCAGATTTTTTTTTCTTCATTTTCGTGACACAAAAACAGTGACCCCGGTCATGCCGAACTATCGACATTCTGGACAGGCCTAAAAAACATTTTAAAACCATTTTCACAAAAAATTGCAGATTTCTATTTTGTCCCTAAAAACGATGACTCCGATCATGCCGAACTAGCGACATTCTGGACAGGCCTAAAAAAAAAATTAAAACCGTTTCCACAAAAAATAGCAGATTACTATATTGTCCCTAAAAACGATGACCCCGGTCATGCCGAACTAGCGACATTCTGGACAGGCCTAAAAAACATTTTAAAACCATTTTCACAAAAAATTGCAGATATTTTTTTTCATTTTCGTGACACAAAAACAGTGACCCCGGTCATGCCGAACTAGCGACATTTTGGACATGCCTAAAAAAACATTTTAAAACCATTTTCACTAAAATTGCAGATTTCTATATTGTCCCTAAAAACGATGACTCCGATCATGCCGAAAAAGTGACATTTTGGACAGGCCTAAAAAAACACATTTTAGAACCATTTTCACAAAAAATTGCAGATTTTTTTTTCTTCATTTTCGTGACACAAAAACAGTGACCCCGGTCATGCCGAACTATCGACATTCTGGACAGGCCTAAAAAAACATTTTAAAACCATTTTCACAAAAAATTGCAGATTTCTATTTTGTCCCTAAAAACGATGCCCCGATCATGCCGAACTAGCGACATTCTGGACAGGCCTAAAAAAAAAATTAAAACCATTTCCACAAAAAATTGCAGATTTCTATATTGTCCCTAAAAACGATGACCCCGGTCATGCCGAACTAGCGACATTCTGGACAGGCCTAAAAAACATTTTAAAACCATTTTCACAAAAAATTGCAGATATTTTTTTTCATTTTCGTGACACAAAAACAGTGACCCCGGTCATGCCGAACTATCGACATTCTGGACAGGCCTAAAAAAATTTTAAAATCATTTTCACAAAAATTGCAGATTTCTATTTTGTCCCTAAAAACGATGACTCCGATCATGCCGAAAAAGGGACATTCTGGACAGGCCTAAAAAAAAAATTAAAACCATTTCCACAAAAAATTGCAGATTTCTATATTGTCCCTAAAAACGATGACCCCGGTCATGCCGAACTAGCGACATTCTGGACAGGCCTAAAAAAACATTTTAAAACCATTTTCACCAAAAATTGCAGATTTCTATTTTGTCCCTAAAAACGATGACTCCGATCATGCCGAACTAGCGACATTCTGGACAGGCCTAAAAAAAATTTAAAACCATTTCCACAAAAAATTGCAGATTTCTATATTGTCCCTAAAAACGATGACCCCGGTCATGCCGAACTAGCGACATTCTGGACAGGCCTAAAAAACATTTTAAAACCATTTTCACAAAAAATTGCAGATATTTTTTTTCATTTTCGTGACACAAAAACAGTGACCCCGGTCATGCCGAACTATCGACATTCTGGACAGGCCTAAAAAAACATTTTAAAACCATTTTCACAAAAATTGCAGATTTCTATTTTGTCCCTAAAAACGATGACTCCGATCATGCCGAACTAGCGACATTCTGGACAGGCCTAAAAAAAAAATGTAAAACCATTTCCACAAAAAATTGCAGATTTCTATTTTGTCCCTAAAAACGATGACCCCGGTCATGCCGAACTAAGCGAGATTCTGGACAGGCCTAAAAAACATTTTAAAAACATTTTCACAAAAAATTGCAGATTTCTATTTTTGTCACCAAAAACGATGACTCCGATCATGCCGAACTAGCGACATTTTGGACAGGCCTAAAAAACACATTTTAGAACCATTTTCACAAAAAAAGCTCTGATTTTTTTTTCATTTTTGACACAAAAACAGTGACCCCGGTCATGCCGAACTATCGACATTCTGGACAGGCCTAAAAAAAATTAAAATCATTTTCACAAAAATTGCAGATTTCTATTTTGTCCCTAAAAACGATGACTCCGATCATGCCGAAAAAGGGACATTCTGGACAGGCCTAAAAAAAAATGTAAAACCATTTTCACAAAAAATTGCAGATTTTTTTTTCATTTTCGTGACACAAAACAGTGACCCCGGTCATGCCGAACTATCGACATTCTGGACAGGCCTAAAAAACATTTTAAAACCATTTTCACAAAAAATTGCAGATATTTTTTTTCATTTTCGTGACACAAAAACAGTGACCCCGGTCATGCCGAACTATCGACATTCTGGACAGGCCTAAAAAACATTTTAAAACCATTTTCACAAAAAATTGCAGATTTCTATATTGTCCCTAAAAACGATGACTCCGATCATGCCGAAAAAGTGACATTTTGGACAGGCCTAAAAAACACATTTTAGAACCATTTTCACAAAAAATTGCAGATTTTTTTTCTTCATTTTCGTGACACAAAAACAGTGACCCCGGTCATGCCGAACTATCGACATTCTGGACAGGCCTAAAAAACATTTTAAAACCATTTTCACAAAAATTGCAGATTTCTATTTTGTCCCTAAAAACGATGACTCCGATCATGCCGAACTAGCGACATTCTGGACAGGCCTAAAAAAAAAATTAAAACCATTTCCACAAAAATTGCAGATTTCTATATTGTCCCTAAAAACGATGACTCCGATCATGCCGAACTAGCGACATTCTGGACAGGCCTAAAAAACATTTTAAAACCATTTTCACAAAAAATTGCAGATATTTTTTTTCATTTTCGTGACACAAAAACAGTGACGCTAGTTCGGTCATGCCGAACTAGCGACATTTTGGACAGGCCTAAAAAACACATTTTAGAACCATTTTCACAAAAAAGCTCTGATTTTTTTTTTCATTTTTGACACAAAAACAGTGACCCCGGTCATGCCGAACTATCGACATTCTGGACAGGCCTAAAAAAAAAATTAAAATCATTTTCACAAAAAATTGCAGATTTCTATTTTGTCCCTAAAAACGATGACTCCGATCATGCCGAAAAAGGGACATTCTGGACAGGCCTAAAAAAAAATGTAAAACCATTTTCACAAAAAATTGCAGATTTTTTTTTTCATTTTCGTGACACAAAACAGTGACCCCGGTCATGCCGAACTATCGACATTCTGGACAGGCCTAAAAAAACATTTTAAAACCATTTTCACAAAAAATTGCAGATATTTTTTTTTCATTTTCGTGACACAAAAACAGTGACCCCGGTCATGCCGAACTATCGACATTCTGGACAGGCCTAAAAAAAAATGTAAAACCATTTCCACAAAAAATTGCAGATTTCTATTTTGTCCCTAAAAACGATGACCCCGGTCATGCCGAACTAAGCGAGATTCTGGACAGGCCTAAAAAACATTTTAAAAACATTTTCACAAAAATTGCAGATTTCTATTTTTGTCACCAAAAACGATGACTCCGATCATGCCGAACTAGCGACATTTTGGACAGGCCTAAAAAAACACATTTTAGAACCATTTTCACAAAAAAAGCTCTGATTTTTTTTTCATTTTTGACACAAAAACAGTGACCCCGGTCATGCCGAACTAGCGACATTCTGGACAGGCCTAAAAAACATTTTAAAACAATTTTCCCAAAAAATTGCAGATTTCTATATTGTCCCTAAAAACGATGACTCCTATCATGCCGAAAAAGTGACATTCTGGACAGACCGAAAAAAAATGTAAAACCATTTTCACAAAAAATTGCAGATTTCTATTTTTAATTTTCGTGACACAAAAACAGTGACCCCGGTCATGCCGAACTAGCGACATTCTGGAAAGGCCTAAAAAAACATTTTAAAACCATTTTCACCAAAAATTTCAGATATTTTTTTTTCATTTTCGTGACACAAAAACAGTTACCCCGGTCATGCCGAACTATCGACATTCTGGACAGGCCTAAAAAACATTTTAAAACCATTTTCACAAAAATTGCAGATTTCTATATTGTCCCTAAAAACGATGACTCCGATCATGCCGAAAAAGCGACATTCTGGACAGGCCTAAAAAAATGTTCAAAACCATTTTCACAAAAAATTGCAGATTTTTTTTTTTCATTTTCGTGACACAAAAACAGTGACCCCGGTCATGCCGAACTATCGACATTCTGGACAGGCCTAAAAAACATTTTAATACCATTTTCACAAAAAATTGCAGATTTCTATTTTGTCCCTAAAAACGATGACTCCGATCATGCCGAAAAAGCCACATTCTGGACAGGCCTAAAAAAAATTGTTAAAACCATTTTCACAAAAAATTGCAGATTTTTTTTTCTTCATTTTCGTGACACAAAAACAGTGACCCCGGTCATGCCGAACTATCGACATTCTGGACAGGCCTAAAAAACATTTTAAAACCATTTTCACAAAAAATTGCAGATTTCTATTTTGTCCCTAAAAACGATGACTCCGATCATGCCGAACTAGCGACATTCTGGACAGGCCTAAAAAAAAAAATTAAAACCATTTCCACAAAAAATTGCAGATTTCTATATTGTCCCTAAAAACGATGACCCCGGTCATGCCGAACTAGCGACATTCTGGACAGGCCTAAAAAAACATTTTAAAACCATTTTCACAAAAAATTGCAGATATTTTTTTTTCATTTTCGTGACACAAAAACAGTGACCCCGGTCATGCCGAACTATCGACATTCTGGACAGGCCTAAAAAATTTTTTTCAATCATTTTCACAAAAAATTGCAGATTTCTATTTTGTCCCTAAAAACGATGACTCCGATCATGCCGAAAAAGGGACATTCTAGACAGGCCTAAAAAAAAAATGTAAAACCATTTTCACAAAAAATTGCAGATTTTTTTTTCATTTTCGTGACACAAAACAGTGACCCCGGTCATGCCGAACTATCGACATTCTGGACAGGCCTAAAAAAACATTTTAAAACCATTTTCACAAAAAATTGCAGATATTTTTTTTTCATTTTCGTGACACAAAACAGTGACCCCGGTCATGCCGAACTATCGACATTCTGGACAGGCCTAAAAAAACATTTTAAAACCATTTTCACAAAAAATTGCAGATTTCTATTTTGTCCCTAAAAACGATGACTCCGATCATGCCGAACTAGCGACATTCTGGACAGGCCTAAAAAAAAAAATTAAAACCATTTCCACAAAAAATTGCAGATTTCTATATTGTCCCTAAAAACGATGACCCCGGTCATGCCGAACTAGCGACATTCTGGACAGGCCTAAAAAAACATTTTAAAACCATTTTCACAAAAAATTGCAGATATTTTTTTTTCATTTTCGTGACACAAAAACAGTGACCCCGGTCATGCCGAACTATCGACATTCTGGACAGGCCTAAAAAAAAATGTAAAACCATTTCCACAAAAAATTGCAGATTTCTATTTTGTCCCTAAAAACGATGACCCCGGTCATGCCGAACTAGCGAGATTCTGGACAGGCCTAAAAAAACATTTTAAAAACATTTTCACAAAAAATTGCAGATTTCTATTTTTGTCACCAAAAACGATGACTCCGATCATGCCGAACTAGCGACATTTTGGACAGGCCTAAAAAAACACATTTTAGAACCATTTTCACAAAAAAAGCTCTGATTTTTTTTTTCATTTTTTGACACAAAAACAGTGACCCCGGTCATGCCGAACTAGCGACATTCTGGACAGGCCTAAAAAAACATTTTAAAACCATTTTCACAAAAAATTGCAGATTTCTATTTTGTCCCTAAAAACGATGACTCCGATCATGCCGAACTAGCGACATTCTGGACAGGCCTAAAAAAAAAAATTAAAACCATTTCCACAAAAAATTGCAGATTTCTATATTGTCCCTAAAAACGATGACCCCGGTCATGCCGAACTAGCGACATTCTGGACAGGCCTAAAAAAACATTTTAAAACCATTTTCACAAAAAATTGCAGATATTTTTTTTCATTTTCGTGACACAAAAACAGTGACCCCGGTCATGCCGAACTATCGACATTCTGGACAGGCCTAAAAAATTTTTTCAATCATTTTCACAAAAATTGCAGATTTCTATTTTGTCCCTAAAAACGATGACTCCGATCATGCCGAAAAGGGACATTCTAGACAGGCCTAAAAAAAAATGTAAAACCATTTTCACAAAAATTGCAGATTTTTTTTTCATTTTCGTGACACAAAACAGTGACCCCGGTCATGCCGAACTATCGACATTCTGGACAGGCCTAAAAAACATTTTAAAACCATTTTCACAAAAAATTGCAGATATTTTTTTTCATTTTCGTGACACAAAACAGTGACCCCGGTCATGCCGAACTATCGACATTCTGGACAGGCCTAAAAAACATTTTAAAACCATTTTCACAAAAATTGCAGATTTCTATTTTGTCCCTAAAAACGATGACTCCGATCATGCCGAACTAGCGACATTCTGGACAGGCCTAAAAAAAAATTAAAACCATTTCCACAAAAAATTGCAGATTTCTATATTGTCCCTAAAAACGATGACCCCGGTCATGCCGAACTAGCGACATTCTGGACAGGCCTAAAAAACATTTTAAAACCATTTTCACAAAAAATTGCAGATATTTTTTTTCATTTTCGTGACACAAAAACAGTGACCCCCGGTCATGCCGAACTATCGACATTCTGGACAGGCCTAAAAAAAAATGTAAAACCATTTCCACAAAAAATTGCAGATTTCTATTTTGTCCCTAAAAACGATGACCCGGTCATGCCGAACTAGCGAGATTCTGGACAGGCCTAAAAAACATTTTAAAAACATTTTCACAAAAATTGCAGATTTCTATTTTTGTCACCAAAAACGATGACTCCGATCATGCCGAACTAGCGACATTTTGGACAGGCCTAAAAAACACATTTTAGAACCATTTTCACAAAAAAAGCTCTGATTTTTTTTTCATTTTTTGACACAAAAACAGTGACCCCGGTCATGCCGAACTAGCGACATTCTGGACAGGCCTAAAAAACATTTTAAAACAATTTTCCCAAAAAATTGCAGATTTCTATATTGTCCCTAAAAACGATGACTCCTATCATGCCGAAAAAGTGACATTCTGGACAGACCGAAAAAAAATGTAAAACCATTTTCACAAAAAATTGCAGATTTCTATTTTTAATTTTCGTGACACAAAAACAGTGACCCCGGTCATGCCGAACTAGCGACATTCTGGAAAGGCCTAAAAAAACATTTTAAAACCATTTTCACCAAAAATTTCAGATATTTTTTTTCATTTTCGTGACACAAAAACAGTTACCCGGTCATGCCGAACTATCGACATTCTGGACAGGCCTAAAAAACATTTTAAAACCATTTTCACAAAAAATTGCAGATTTCTATATTGTCCCTAAAAACGATGACTCCGATCATGCCGAAAAAGCGACATTCTGGACAGGCCTAAAAAAAATTGTTAAAACCATTTTCACAAAAAATTGCAGATTTTTTTTTCTTCATTTTCGTGACACAAAAACAGTGACCCCGGTCATGCCGAACTATCGACATTCTGGACAGGCCTAAAAAAACATTTTAAAACCATTTTCACAAAAAATTGCAGATTTCTATTTTGTCCCTAAAAACGATGACTCCGATCATGCCGAACTAGCGACATTCTGGACAGGCCTAAAAAAAAAATTAAAACCATTTCCACAAAAAATTGCAGATTTCTATATTGTCCCTAAAAACGATGACCCCGGTCATGCCGAACTAGCGACATTCTGGACAGGCCTAAAAAAACATTTTAAAACCATTTTCACAAAAAATTGCAGATATTTTTTTTTCATTTTCGTGACACAAAAACAGTGACCCCGGTCATGCCGAACTATCGACATTCTGGACAGGCCTAAAAAATTTTTTAAATCATTTTCACAAAAAATTGCAGATTTCTATTTTGTCCCTAAAAACGATGACTCCGATCATGCCGAAAAAGGGACATTCTAGACAGGCCTAAAAAAAAAATGTAAAACCATTTTCACAAAAATTGCAGATTTTTTTTTCATTTTCGTGACACAAAACAGTGACCCCGGTCATGCCGAACTATCGACATTCTGGACAGGCCTAAAAAACATTTTAAAACCATTTTCACAAAAAATTGCAGATATTTTTTTTCATTTTCGTGACACAAAACAGTGACCCCGGTCATGCCGAACTATCGACATTCTGGACAGGCCTAAAAAACATTTTAAAACCATTTTCACAAAAAATTGCAGATTTCTATTTTGTCCCTAAAACGATGACTCCGATCATGCCGAACTAGCGACATTCTGGACAGGCCTAAAAAAAAATTAAAACCATTTCCACAAAAATTGCAGATTTCTATATTGTCCCTAAAAACGATGACCCCGGTCATGCCGAACTAGCGACATTCTGGACAGGCCTAAAAAAACATTTTAAAACCATTTTCACAAAAAATTGCAGATATTTTTTTTTTCATTTTCGTGACACAAAAACAGTGACCCCGGTCATGCCGAACTATCGACATTCTGGACAGGCCTAAAAAAAATGTAAAACCATTTCCACAAAAATTGCAGATTTCTATTTTGTCCCTAAAAACGATGACCCCGGTCATGCCGAACTAGCGAGATTCTGGACAGGCCTAAAAAACATTTTAAAAACATTTTCACAAAAAATTGCAGATTTCTATTTTTGTCACCAAAAACGATGACTCCGATCATGCCGAACTAGCGACATTTTGGACAGGCCTAAAAAAACACATTTTAGAACCATTTTCACAAAAAAAGCTCTGATTTTTTTTTTCATTTTTTGACACAAAAACAGTGACCCCGGTCATGCCGAACTAGCGACATTCTGGACAGGCCTAAAAAAACATTTTAAAACAATTTTCCCAAAAAATTGCAGATTTCTATATTGTCCCTAAAAACGATGACTCCTATCATGCCGAAAAAGTGACATTCTGGACAGACCGAAAAAAAAATGTAAAACCATTTTCACAAAAAATTGCAGATTTCTATTTTTAATTTTCGTGACACAAAAACAGTGACCCCGGTCATGCCGAACTAGCGACATTCTGGAAAGGCCTAAAAAAACATTTTAAAACCATTTTCACCAAAAATTTCAGATATTTTTTTTCATTTTCGTGACACAAAAACAGTTACCCCGGTCATGCCGAACTATCGACATTCTGGACAGGCCTAAAAAACATTTTAAAACCATTTTCACAAAAATTGCAGATTTCTATATTGTCCCTAAAAACGATGACTCCGATCATGCCGAAAAAGCGACATTCTGGACAGGCCTAAAAAAATTGTTAAAACCATTTTCACAAAAATTGCAGATTTTTTTTCTTCATTTTCGTGACACAAAAACAGTGACCCCGGTCATGCCGAACTATCGACATTCTGGACAGGCCTAAAAAACATTTTAAAACCATTTTCACAAAAAATTGCAGATTTCTATTTTGTCCCTAAAAACGATGACTCCGATCATGCCGAACTAGCGACATTCTGGACAGGCCTAAAAAAAAAATTAAAACCATTTCCACAAAAATTGCAGATTTCTATATTGTCCCTAAAAACGATGACCCCGGTCATGCCGAACTAGCGACATTCTGGACAGGCCTAAAAAAACATTTTAAAACCATTTTCACAAAAAATTGCAGATATTTTTTTTTCATTTTCGTGACACAAAAACAGTGACCCCGGTCATGCCGAACTATCGACATTCTGGACAGGCCTAAAAAAATTTTTTAAATCATTTTCACAAAAAATTGCAGATTTCTATTTTGTCCCTAAAAACGATGACTCCGATCATGCCGAAAAGGGACATTCTAGACAGGCCTAAAAAAAATGTAAAACCATTTTCACAAAAAATTGCAGATTTTTTTTTCATTTTCGTGACACAAAACAGTGACCCCGGTCATGCCGAACTATCGACATTCTGGACAGGCCTAAAAAACATTTTAAAACCATTTTCACAAAAATTGCAGATATTTTTTTTCATTTTCGTGACACAAAACAGTGACCCCGGTCATGCCGAACTATCGACATTCTGGACAGGCCTAAAAAACATTTTAAAACCATTTTCACAAAAAATTGCAGATTTCTATTTTGTCCCTAAAAACGATGACTCCGATCATGCCGAACTAGCGACATTCTGGACAGGCCTAAAAAAAAAATTAAAACCATTTCCACAAAAATTGCAGATTTCTATATTGTCCCTAAAAACGATGACCCCGGTCATGCCGAACTAGCGACATTCTGGACAGGCCTAAAAAACATTTTAAAACCATTTTCACAAAAAATTGCAGATATTTTTTTTTCATTTTCGTGACACAAAAACAGTGACCCCGGTCATGCCGAACTATCGACATTCTGGACAGGCCTAAAAAAAAATGTAAAACCATTTCCACAAAAAATTGCAGATTTCTATTTTGTCCCTAAAAACGATGACCCCGGTCATGCCGAACTAGCGAGATTCTGGACAGGCCTAAAAAAACATTTTAAAAACATTTTCACAAAAAATTGCAGATTTCTATTTTTGTCACCAAAAACGATGACTCCGATCATGCCGAACTAGCGACATTTTGGACAGGCCTAAAAAAACACATTTTAGAACCATTTTCACAAAAAAAGCTCTGATTTTTTTTTTCATTTTTTGACACAAAAACAGTGACCCCGGTCATGCCGAACTAGCGACATTCTGGACAGGCCTAAAAAAACATTTTAAAACAATTTTCCCAAAAAATTGCAGATTTCTATATTGTCCCTAAAAACGATGACTCCTATCATGCCGAAAAAGTGACATTCTGGACAGACCGAAAAAAAATGTAAAACCATTTTCACAAAAAATTGCAGATTTCTATTTTTAATTTTCGTGACACAAAAACAGTGACCCCGGTCATGCCGAACTAGCGACATTCTGGAAAGGCCTAAAAAAACATTTTAAAACCATTTTCACCAAAAATTTCAGATATTTTTTTTCATTTTCGTGACACAAAAACAGTTACCCCGGTCATGCCGAACTATCGACATTCTGGACAGGCCTAAAAAACATTTTAAAACCATTTTCACAAAAATTGCAGATTTCTATATTGTCCCTAAAAACGATGACTCCGATCATGCCGAAAAAGCGACATTCTGGACAGGCCTAAAAAAATTGTTAAAACCATTTTCACAAAAATTGCAGATTTTTTTTCTTCATTTTCGTGACACAAAAACAGTGACCCCGGTCATGCCGAACTATCGACATTCTGGACAGGCCTAAAAAAACATTTTAAAACCATTTTCACAAAAAATTGCAGATTTCTATTTTGTCCCTAAAAACGATGACTCCGATCATGCCGAACTAGCGACATTCTGGACAGGCCTAAAAAACATTTTAAAACCATTTTCACAAAAAATTGCAGATATTTTTTTTTCATTTTCGTGACACAAAAAAACAGTGACCCCGGTCATGCCGAACTAGCGACATTTTGGACAGGCCTAAAAAAAAACATTGTAGAACCATTTTCAAAAAAAAAGCTCAGATTTTTTTTTTTTCATTTTCGTGACACAAAAACAGTGACCCCGGTCATGCCGAACTATCGACATTCTGGACAGGCCTAAAAAAACATTTTAAAACCATTTTCACAAAAAATTGCAGATTTCTATTTTGTCCCTAAAAACGATGACTCCGATCATGCCGAATTAGCGACATTCTGGACAGGCCTAAAAAAACATTTTAAAACCATTTCCACAAAAAATTGCAGATTTCTATATTGTCCCTAAAAACGATGACCCCGGTCATGCCGAACTAGCGACATTCTGGACAGGCCTAAAAAAACATTTTAAAACCATTTTCACAAAAAATTGCAGATATTTTTTTTTCATTTTCGTGACACAAAAACAGTGACCCCGGTCATGCCGAACTATCGACATTCTGGACAGGCCTAAAAATTTTTTTAAATCATTTTCACAAAAAATTGCAGATTTCTATTTTGTCCCTAAAAACGATGACTCCGATCATGCCGAAAAAGGGACATTCTAGACAGGCCTAAAAAAAAAATGTAAAACCATTTTCACAAAAAATTGCAGATTTTTTTTTTCATTTTCGTGACACAAAACAGTGACCCCGGTCATGCCGAACTATCGACATTCTGGACAGGCCTAAAAAAACATTTTAAAACCATTTTCACAAAAAATTGCAGATATTTTTTTTTCATTTTCGTGACACAAAACAGTGACCCCGGTCATGCCGAACTATCGACATTCTGGACAGGCCTAAAAAACATTTTAAAACCATTTTCACAAAAATTGCAGATTTCTATATTGTCCCTAAAAACGATGACTCCGATCATGCCGAAAAAGTGACATTTTGGACAGGCCTAAAAAAACACATTTTAGAACCATTTTCACAAAAAAAGCTCTGATTTTTTTTTTCATTTTTTGACACAAAAACAGTGACCCCGGTCATGCCGAACTAGCGACATTCTGGACAGGCCTAAAAAAACATTTTAAAACAATTTTCACAAAAAATTGCAGATTTCTATATTGTCCCTAAAAACGATGACTCCTATCATGCCGAAAAAGTGACATTCTGGACAGGCCTAAAAAAAAATGTAAAACCATTTTCACAAAAAATTGCAGATTTCTATTTTTAATTTTCGTGACACAAAAACAGTTACCCCGGTCATGCCGAACTATCGACATTCTGGACAGGCCTAAAAAAAACATTTTAAAACCATTTTCACAAAAAATTGCAGATTTCTATATTGTCCCTAAAAACGATGACTCCGATCATGCCGAAAAAGCGACATTCTGGACAGGCCTAAAAAAAATGTTCAAAACCATTTTCACAAAAAATTGCAGATTTTTTTTTTTTCATTTTCGTGACACAAAAACAGTGACCCCGGTCATGCCGAACTATCGACATTCTGGACAGGCCTAAAAAAACATTTTAATACCATTTTCACAAAAAATTGCAGATTTCTATTTTGTCCCTAAAAACGATGACTCCGATCATGCCGAAAAAGCCACATTCTGGACAGGCCTAAAAAAAATTGTTAAAACCATTTTCACAAAAAATTGCAGATTTTTTTTTCTTCATTTTCGTGACACAAAAACAGTGACCCCGGTCATGCCGAACTATCGACATTCTGGACAGGCCTAAAAAAACATTTTAAAACCATTTTCACAAAAAATTGCAGATTTCTATTTTGTCCCTAAAAACGATGACTCCGATCATGCCGAACTAGCGACATTCTGGACAGGCCTAAAAAAAAAAATTAAAACCATTTCCACAAAAAATTGCAGATTTCTATTTTGTCCCTAAAAACGATGACCCCGGTCATGCCGAACTAGCGACATTTTGGACAGGCCTAAAAAACCCATTTTAGAACCATTTTCACAAAAAAGCTCAGATTTTTTTTTCATTTTATGACACAAAAACAGTGACCCAGGTCATGCCGAACTATCGACATTCTGGACAGGCCTAAAAAACATTTTAAAACCATTTTCACAAAAATTGCAGATTTCTATTTTGTCCCTAAAAACGATGACTCCGATCATGCCGAACTAGCGACATTCTGGACAGGCCTAAAAAACATTTTAAAACCATTTTCACAAAAAATTGCAGATATTTTTTTTCATTTTCGTGACACAAAAACAGTGACCCCGGTCATGCCGAACTAGCGACATTTTGGACAGGCCTAAAAAAAACATTTTAGAACCATTTTCACAAAAAAGCTCAGATTTTTTTTTCATTTTATGACACAAAAACAGTGACCCAGGTCATGCCGAACTATCGACATTCTGGACAGGCCTAAAAAACATTTTAAAACCATTTTCACAAAAAATTGCAGATTTCTATATTGTCCCTAAAAACGATGACTCCGATCATGCCGAAAAAGTGACATTCTGGACAGGCCTAAAAAAAATGTAAAACCATTTTCACAAAAAATTGCAGATTTTTTTTTCATTTTCGTGACACAAAAACAGTGACCCCGGTCATGCCGAACTATCGACATTCTGGACAGGCCTAAAAAACATTTTAAAACAATTTTCACAAAAATTGCAGATTTCTATTTTGTCCCTAAAAACGAAGACTCCGATCATGCCGAAAAAGCGACATTCTGGACAGGCCTAAAAAAAAATGTAAAACCATTTTCACAAAAAATTGCAGATATTTTTTTTTCATTTTCGTGACACAAAAACAGTGACCCCGGTCATGCCGAACTATCGACATTCTGGACAGGCCTAAAAAAACATTTTAAAACCATTTTCACAAAAAATTGCAGATTTCTATTTTGTCCCTAAAAACGATGACTCCGATCATGCCGAACTAGCGACATTCTGGACAGGCCTAAAAAAAAAAATTAAAACCATTTCCACAAAAAATTGCAGATTTCTATTTTGTCCCTAAAAACGATGACCCCGGTCATGCCGAACTAGCGACATTCTGGACAGGCCTAAAAAAACATTTTAAAAACATTTTCACAAAAAATTGCAGATTTCTATTTTTGTCACCAAAAACGATGACTCCGATCATGCCGAACTAGCGACATTTTGGACAGGCCTAAAAAAAAACATTTTAGAACCATTTTCACAAAAAAAGCTCAGATTTTTTTTTTCATTTTTTGACACAAAAACAGTGACCCCGGTCATGCCGAACTATCGACATTCTTGACACGCCTAAAAAAACATTTTAAAACCATTTTCACAAAAAATTGCAGATTTCTATATTGTCCCTAAAAACGATGACTCCGATCATGCCGAAAAAGCGACATTCTGGACAGGCCTAAATTTTTTTTTTCAAAACAATTTTCACAAAAAATTGCAGATTTCTATTTTGTCTCTAAAAACGAAGACTCCGATCATGCCGAAAAAGCGACATTCTGGACAGGCCTAAAAAAAATATGTAAAACCATTTTCACAAAAAATTGCAGATATTTTTTTTTCATTTTCGTGACACAAAAACAGTGACCCCGGTCATGCCGAACTATCGACATTCTGGACAGGCCTAAAAAAACATTTTAAAACCATTTTCACAAAAAATTGCAGATTTCTATTTTGTCCCTAAAAACGATGACTCCGATCATGCCGAACTAGCGACATTCTGGACAGGCCTAAAAAAAAAATTAAAACCATTTTCACAAAAAATTGCAGATTTCTATTTTGTCCCTAAAAACGATGACTCCGATCATGCCGAACTAGCGACGTTTTGGACAGGCCTAAAAAAAACATTTTAGAACCATTTTCACAAAAAAGCTCAGATTTTTTTTTTCATTTTTGACACAAAAACAGTGACCCCGGTCATGCCGAACTATCGACATTCTGGACACGCCTAAAAAAACATTTTAAAACCATTTTCACAAAAATTGCAGATTTCTATATTGTCCCTAAAAACGATGACTCCGATCATGCCGAAAAAGCGACATTCTGGACAGGCCTAAATTTTTTTTTTCAAAACCATTTTCACAAAAAATTGCAATTTTTTTTTTTTCATTTTCGTGACACAAAAACAGTTACCCCGGTCATGCCGAACTAGCAACATTCTGGACAGGCCTAAAAAACATTTTAAAACCATTTTCACAAAAAATTGTAGATTTCTATTTTTGTCACCAAAAACGATGACTCCGATCATGCCGAACTAGCGACATTTTGGACAGGCCTAAAAAAACACATTTTAGAACCATTTTCAAAAAAAAATTGCAGATTTCTATTTTGTCCCTAAAAACGATGACTCCGATCATGCCGAAAAGCGACATTCTGGACAGGCCTAAAACATTTTTTAAAAAACCATTTTCAAAAAAATTGCAGATTTTTTTTTTCATTTTCGTGACACAAAAACAGTGACCCCGGTCATGCCGAAACTAGCGACATTCTGGACAGGCCTAAAAAAACATTTTAAAACCAATTTCACAAAAAATTGCAGATTTTTTTTTTTCATTTTCGTGACACAAAAACAGTGACCCCGGTCATGCCGAACTAGCGACATTCTGGACAGGCCTAAAAAACATTTTAAAACCATTTTCACAAAAAATTGTAGATTTCTATTTTTGTCACCAAAAACGATGACTCCGATCATGCCGAACTAGCGACATTTTGGACAGGCCTAAAAAACACATTTTAGAACCATTTTCAAAAAAAAATTGCAGATTTCTATTTTGTCCCTAAAAACGATGACTCCGATCATGCCGAAAAAGCGACATTCTGGACAGGCCTAAAACATTTTTTAAAAACCATTTTCAAAAAAAATTGCAGATTTTTTTTTTTCATTTTCGTGACACAAAAACAGTGACCCCGGTCATGCCGAACTAAGCGACATTCTGGACAGGCATAAAAAAACATTTTAAAACCATTTTCACAAAAAATTGCAGATTTCTATTTTTGTCACCAAAAACGATGACTCCGATCATGCCGAACTAGCGACATTTTGGACAGGCCTAAAAAAACCCATTTTAGAACCATTTTCACAAAAAATTGCAGATTTTTTTTTCTTCATTTTCGTGACACAAAAACAGTGACCCCGGTCATGCCGAACTATCGACATTCTGGACAGGCCTAAAAAACATTTTAAAACCATTTTCACAAAAATTGCAGATTTCTATTTTGTCCCTAAAAACGATGACTCCGATCATGCCGAAAAAGCGACATTCTGGACAGGCCTAAACATTTTTTTTTAAAACATTTTCCAAAAAAATTGCAGATTTCTATTTTGTCCCTAAAAACGATGACTCCGATCATGCCGAAAAAGTGACATTCTGGACAGGCCTAAAAAAACATTTTAAAACCATTTTCACAAAAAATTGCAGATTTCTACTTTTTGTCACCAAAAACGATGACTCCGATCATGCCGAACTAGCGACATTTTGGACAGGCCTAAAAAACCCATTTTAGAACCATTTTCACAAAAAATTGCAGATTTTTTTTTTCATTTTCGTGACACAAAAACAGTGACCCCGGTCATGCCGAACTAGCGACATTCTGGACAGGCCTAAAAAAACATTTTAAAACCATTTTCACAAAAAATTGCAGATTTCTATATTGTCCCTAAAAACGATGACTCCGATCATGCCGAAAAAGTGACATTCTGGACAGGCCAAAAAAAAAAATGTAAAACCATTTTCACAAAAAATTGCAGATTTTTTTTTTTCATTTTCGTGACACAAAAACAGTGACCCCGGTCATGCCGAACTATCGACATTCTGGACAGGCCTAAAAAAACATTTTAAAACCATTTTCACAAAAAATTGCAGATATTTTTTTTCATTTTCGTGACACAAAAACAGTGACCGAACTAGCGACATTCTGGACAGGCCTAAAAAACATTTTAAAACCATTTTCACAAAAATATTAGATTTCTATTTTTGTCACCAAAAACGATGACTCCGATCATGCCGAACTAGCGACATTTTGGACAGGCCTAAAAAACACATTTTAGAACCATTTTCACAAAAAAAGCTCAGATTTTTTTTTTCATTTTTTGACACAAAAACGGTGACCCCGGTCATGCCGAACTATCGACATTCTGGACAGGCCTAAAAAATAAAATTAAAACCATTTCCACAAAAGATTGCAGATTTCTATTTTTGTCACCAAAAACAGTGACCCCGGTCATGCCGAACTAGCGACATTTTGGACAGGCCTAAAAAAAAACATTTCAGAACCATTTTCACAAAAAAAGCTCCGATTTTTTTTTTTTCATTTTATGACACAAAAACAGTGACCCAGGTCATGCCGAACTATCGACATTCTGGACAGGCCTAAAAAAACATTTTAAAACCATTTTCACAAAAAATCGCAGATTTCTATATTGTCCCTAAAAACGATGACTCCGATCATGCCGAAAAAGCGACATTCTGGACAGACCTAAAAAAAAAATTTAAAACCATTTTCACCAAAAATTGCAGATTTTTTTTTTTCATTTTCGTGACACAAAAACAGTGACCCCGGTCATGCCGAACTAGCGACATTCTGGACAGGCCTAAAAAAAACATTTTAAAAATATTTTCACAAAAAATTGCAGATATTTTTTTTTCATTTTTTGACACAAAAACAGTGACCCCGGTCATGCCGAACTATCGACATTCTGGACAGGCCTAAAAAACATTTTAACCTCTATGGGACCGGCGGAATGAATTCGTCCCACCTACGTAACAGCCACTGCCAGCCTGTGGCGCGATTTTCAAAATCTTCAAAATCCTATTACTTCAATTTCTCAAACATATGACTATTTTACAGCCATTTAAAGATAAGACTCTCGTTAATCTAACCACACTGTCCGATTTCAAAAAGGCTTTACAACGAAAGCAAAACATTAGATTATGTCAGCAGAGTACCAAGCCAGAAATAATCAGACACCCATTTTTCAAGCCAGCATATAATGTCACCAAAACCCAGAAGACAGCTAAATGCAGCACTCACCTTTGATGATCTTCATCAGATGACAACCCTAGGACATTATGTTATACAATACATGCATGTTTTGTTCAATCAAGTTCATATTTATATCAAAAACCAGCTTTTTACATTAGCATGTGACGTTCAGAACTAGCATACCCCCGCAAACTTACGGGGAATTCGCTAACATTTTACTAAATTACTCACGATAAACGTTCACAAAAAGCATAACAATTATTTTAAGAATTATAGATACAGACCTCCTCTATGCACTCGATATGTCCGATTTTAAAATAGCTTTTTGGTGAAAGCACATTTTGCAATATTCTAAGTACATAGCCCAGGCATCACGGGCTCGCTATTTAGACACCCGGCAAGTTTAGCACTCACCATAATCATATTTACTATTATAAAAATGTCATTACCTTTTGTTGTCTTCGTCAGAATGCACACCCAGGACGTCTACTTCAATAACAAATGTTGGTTTGGTCCAAAATAATCCATCGTTATATCCGAATAGCGGCGTTTTGTTCGTATGCGTTCCAGACACTATCCGAAATAGTAAAGAAGTGTCGCGCGCTTGGCGCAATTCCTGACAATAAAATTCAAAGTATTCCATTGCCGTACGTCGAAGCATGTCAACCGCTGTTTAAAATCAATTTTTACGTCATTTTTCTCGTAGAAAAGCGATAATATTCCGACAGGGAATCTCCTTTTCGGCAAACAGAGGAAAAAATCCCAAAGGCGGGGGCGGTCGGGGTCACGCGCATAAGCTAGTGTCTCTTGATGGGCCACTTGAGAAAGGCGATAATGTGTTTCAGCCTGGGGCTGGAATGACGACATTCTCTTTTTTCCCGGGCTCTGAGAGCCTATGGACGACGTGGGAAGTGTCACGTTAGAGCAGAGATCCTTAGTAAATGATAGAGATGGCAAAGAAGTTCCAGAAATGGTCAGACAGGCCACTTCCTGTAAAGGAATCTCTCAGGTTTTGACCTGCCATTTGAGTTCTGTTATACTCACAGACACCATTCAAACAGTTTTAGAAAATTTAGGGTGTTTTCTATCCATATGTAATAAGTATATGCATATTCTAGTTACTGAGTAGGAGTGGTAACCAGATTAAATCGGGTATGTTTTTTATCCAGCCATGTCAATGCTGCCCCCTAGCCCTAACAGGTTAAACATGACTTAGACCTTGTTTTTGAAAAACTGTTTATTTCTGTATTTCATGATTGCAACTTGCTGAAAAGTGTCAACAATGTTCCTTTCATCGAGTTTATACAGTACTTACAGAGTGACTCAAACATGTTTTAGACATTGTTTTTGAAAAACTGTTTATTTCTGTATTTCATGATTGTAACTTGCTGAAAAGTGTCTACAATGTTCCTTTCATCGAGTTTAAACAGTACAGCAAAATGGTACTTACAGAGTGACGCAAACATGCCTTAGACCTTGTTTGTGAAAAACTGTTTATTTCTGTATTTCATGATTGCAACTTGCTGAAAAGTGTCAACAATGTTCCTTTCATCGAGTTCAAACAGTACAGCAAAATGGTACTTACAGAGTGACTCAAACATGCCTTAGACCTTGTTTTTGAAAAACTGTTTATTTCTGTATTTCATGATTGCAACTTGCTGAAAAGTGTCAACAATGTTCCTTTCATCGAGTTTAAACAGTACAGCAAAATGGTACTTACAGAGTGACTCAAACATGCCTTAGACCTTGTTTTTGAAAAACTGTTTATTTCTGTATTTCATGATTGCAACTTGCTGAAAAGTGTCAACAATGTTCCTTTCATCGAGTTTAAACAGTACAGGAAAATGGTACTTACTGAGTGACTCAAACATGACTTAGACATTGTTTTTGAAAAACTGTTTATTTCTGTATTTCATGATTGCAACTTGCTGAAAAGTGTCAACAATGTTCCTTTCATCGAGTTTAAACAGTACAGCAAAATGGTACTTACAGAGTGACGCAAACATGCCTTAGACCTTGTTTGTGAAAAACTGTTTATTTCTGTATTTCATGATTGCAACTTGCTGAAAAGTGTCAACAATGTTCCTTTCATCGAGTTCAAACAGTACAGCAAAATGGTACTTACAGAGTGACTCAAACATGCCTTAGACCTTGTTTTTGAAAAACTGTTTATTTCTGTATTTCATGATTGCAACTTGCTGAAAACTGTCAACAATGTTCCTTTCATCGAGTTCAAACAGTACAGCAAAATGGTACTTACAGAGTGACTTAAACATGACTTAGACCTTGTTTTTGAAAAACTGTTTATTTCTGTATTTCATGATTGCAACTTGCTGAAAAGTGTCAACAATGTTCCTTTCATCGAGTTTATACAGTACTTACAGAGTGACTCAAACATGTTTTAGACATTGTTTTTGAAAAACTGTTTATTTCTGTATTTCATGATTGTAACTTGCTGAAAAGTGTCTACAATGTTCCTTTCATCGAGTTTAAACAGTACAGCAAAATGGTAATTACAGAGTGACGCAAACATGCCTTAGACCTTGTTTGTGAAAAACTGTTTATTTCTGTATTTCATGATTGCAACTTGCTGAAAAGTGTCAACAATGTTCCTTTCATCGAGTTCAAACAGTACAGCAAAATGGTACTTACAGAGTGACTCAAACATGCCTTAGACCTTGTTTTTGAAAAACTGTTTATTTCTGTATTTCATGATTGCAACTTGCTGAAAAGTGTCAACAATGTTCCTTTCATCGAGTTTAAACAGTACAGCAAAATGGTACTTACAGAGTGACTCAAACATGCCTTAGACCTTGTTTTTGAAAAACTGTTTATTTCTGTATTTCATGATTGCAACTTGCTGAAAAGTGTCAACAATGTTCCTTTCATCGAGTTTAAACAGTACAGGAAAATGGTACTTACTGAGTGACTCAAACATGACTTAGACATTGTTTTTGAAAAACTGTTTATTTCTGTATTTCATGATTGCAACTTGCTGAAAAGTGTCAACAATGTTCCTTTCATCGAGTTTAAACAGTACAGCAAAATGGTACTTACAGAGTGACGCAAACATGCCTTAGACCTTGTTTGTGAAAAACTGTTTATTTCTGTATTTCATGATTGCAACTTGCTGAAAAGTGTCAACAATGTTCCTTTCATCGAGTTCAAACAGTACAGCAAAATGGTACTTACAGAGTGACTCAAACATGCCTTAGACCTTGTTTTTGAAAAACTGTTTATTTCTGTATTTCATGATTGCAACTTGCTGAAAACTGTCAACAATGTTCCTTTCATCGAGTTCAAACAGTACAGCAAAATGGTACTTACAGAGTGACTTAAACATGACTTAGACCTTGTTTTTGAAAAACTGTTTATTTCTGTATTTCATGATTGCAACTTGCTGAAAAGTGTCAACAATGTTCCTTTCATCGAGTTCAAACAGTACAGCAAAATGTACTTACAGAGTGACTCAAACATGCCTTAGACCTTGTTTTTGAAAAACTGTTTATTTCTGTATTTCATGATTGCAACTTGCTGAAAAGTGTCAACAATGTTCCTTTCATCGAGTTTATACAGTACTTACAGAGTGACTCAAACATGACTTAGACATTGTTTTTGAAAAACTGTTTATTTCTGTATTTCATGATTGCAACTTGCTGAAAAGTGTCAACAATGTTCCTTTCATCGAGTTTAAACAGTACAGCAAAATGGTACTTACAGAGTGACTCAAACATGACTTAGACCTTGTTTTTGAAAAAAAATTTATTTCTGTATTACATGATTGCAACTTGCAGAAAAGTGTCAACAGTGTTCCTATCATCCTGATTAAGCAGTACAGCAAAAATGGTACTTACAGAGTGAATCAAACATGATTTAGACCTTGTTTGTGAAAAACTATTTATTTCTTTATTTCATGATTGCAACTTGCTGAAAACTGTCAACACTGTTAGTTTCATCGAGTTTAAACAGTACAGCAAAATGTTACTTACAGAGTGACTCAAACATGCCTTAGACCTTGTTTGTGAAAAACTGTTTATTTCTTTATTTCATGATTGCAACTTGCTGAAAACTGTCAACAATGTTCCTTTCATCGAGTTTAAACAGTACAGCAAAATGGTACTTACAGAGTGACGCAAACATGCCTTAGACCTTGTTTGTGAAAAACTGTTTATTTCTGTATTTCATGATTGCAACTTGCTGAAAAGTGTCAACAATGTTCCTTTCATCGAGTTCAAACAGTACAGCAAAATGGTACTTACAGAGTGACTCAAACATGCCTTAGACCTTGTTTTTGAAAAACTGTTTATTTCTGTATTTCATGATTGCAACTTGCTGAAAAGTGTTAACAATGTTAATTTCATCGAGTTTAAACAGAACAGCAAAATGGTACTTACAGAGTGACGCAAACATGCCTTAGACCTTGTTTGTGAAAAACTGTTTATTTCTTTATTTCATGATTGCAACTTGCTGAAAAGTGTCAACAATGTTCCTTTCATCGAGTTTAAACAGTACAGCAAAATGGTACTTACAGAGTGACTTAAACATGACTTAGACCTTGTTTTTGAAAAACTGTTTATTTCTGTATTTCATGATTGCAACTTGCTGAAAAGTGTCAACAATGTTCCTTTCATCGAGTTTATACAGTACTTACAGAGTGACTCAAACATGTTTTAGACATTGTTTTTGAAAAACTGTTTATTTCTGTATTTCATGATTGTAACTTGCTGAAAAGTGTCTACAATGTTCCTTTCATCGAGTTTAAACAGTACAGCAAAATGGTACTTACAGAGTGACGCAAACATGCCTTAGACCTTGTTTGTGAAAAACTGTTTATTTCTGTATTTCATGATTGCAACTTGCTGAAAAGTGTCAACAATGTTCCTTTCATCGAGTTCAAACAGTACAGCAAAATGGTACTTACAGAGTGACTCAAACATGCCTTAGACCTTGTTTTTGAAAAACTGTTTATTTCTGTATTTCATGATTGCAACTTGCTGAAAAGTGTCAACAATGTTCCTTTCATCGAGTTTAAAAAGTACAGCAACATGGTCCTTACATCGAGTTTAAACAGTACAGCAAAATGGTACTTACAGAGTGACTCAAACATGACTTAGACCTTGTTTTTGAAAAAATTTATTTCTGTATTACATGATTGCAACTTGCAGAAAAGTGTCAACAGTGTTCCTATCATCCTGATTAAGCAGTACAGCAAAAATGGTACTTACAGAGTGCATCAAACATGATTTAGACCTTGTTTGTGAAAAACTATTTATTTCTTTATTTCATGATTGCAACTTGCTGAAAACTGTCAACACTGTTAGTTTCATCGAGTTTAAACAGTACAGCAAAATGTTACTTACAGAGTGACTCAAACATGCCTTAGACCTTGTTTGTGAAAAACTGTTTATTTCTTTATTTCATGATTGCAACTTGCTGAAAACTGTCAACAATGTTCCTTTCATCGAGTTTAAACAGTACAGCAAAATGGTACTTACAGAGTGACGCAAACATGCCTTAGACCTTGTTTGTGAAAAACTGTTTATTTCTGTATTTCATGATTGCAACTTGCTGAAAAGTGTCAACAATGTTCCTTTCATCGAGTTCAAACAGTACAGCAAAATGGTACTTACAGAGTGACTCAAACATGCCTTAGACCTTGTTTTTGAAAAACTGTTTATTTCTGTATTTCATGATTGCAACTTGCTGAAAAGTGTCAACAATGTTCCTTTCATCGAGTTTATACAGTACTTACAGAGTGACTCAAACATATTTTAGACATTGTTTTTGAAAAACGGTTTATTTCTGTATTTCATGATTGTAACTTGCTGAAAAGTGTTAACAATGTTAATTTCATCGAGTTTAAACAGAACAGCAAAATGGTACTTACAGAGTGACGCAAACATGCCTTAGACCTTGTTTGTGAAAAACTGTTTATTTCTTTATTTCATGATTGCAACTTGCTGAAAAGTGTCAACAATGTTCCTTTCATCGAGTTTAAACAGTACAGCAAAATGGTACTTACAGAGTGACTTAAACATGACTTAGACCTTGTTTTTGAAAAACTGTTTATTTCTGTATTTCATGATTGCAACTTGCTGAAAAGTGTCAACAATGTTCCTTTCATCGAGTTTATACAGTACTTACAGAGTGACTCAAACATGTTTTAGACATTGTTTTTGAAAAACTGTTTATTTCTGTATTTCATGATTGTAACTTGCTGAAAAGTGTCTACAATGTTCCTTTCATCGAGTTTAAACAGTACAGCAAAATGGTACTTACAGAGTGACGCAAACATGCCTTAGACCTTGTTTGTGAAAAACTGTTTATTTCTGTATTTCATGATTGCAACTTGCTGAAAAGTGTCAACAATGTTCCTTTCATCGAGTTCAAACAGTACAGCAAAATGGTACTTACAGAGTGACTCAAACATGCCTTAGACCTTGTTTTTGAAAAACTGTTTATTTCTGTATTTCATGATTGCAACTTGCTGAAAAGTGTCAACAATGTTCCTTTCATCGAGTTTAAAAAGTACAGCAACATGGTCCTTACATCGAGTTTAAACAGTACAGCAAAATGGTACTTACAGAGTGGCTCAAACATGACTTAGACCTTGTTTTTGAAAAACGTTTTATTTCTGTATTACATGATTGCAACTTGCAGAAAAGTGTCAACAGTGTTCCTATCATCCTGATTAAGCAGTACAGCAAAAATGGTACTTACAGAGTGCATCAAACATGATTTAGACCTTGTTTGTGAAAAACTATTTATTTCTTTATTTCATGATTGCAACTTGCTGAAAACTGTCAACACTGTTAGTTTCATCGAGTTTAAACAGTACAGCAAAATGTTACTTACAGCGTGACTCAAACATGCCTGAGACATTGTTTTTGAAAAACTGTTTATTTCTGTATTTCATGATTGTAACTTGCTGAAAAGTGTCAACAATGTTCCTTTCATCGAGTTTAAAACAGTACAGCAAAATGGTACTTACAGAGTGACGCAAACATGCCTTAGACCTTGTTTGTGAAAAACTGTTTATTTCTGTATTTCATGATTGCAACTTGCTGAAAAGTGTCAACAATGTTCCTTTCATCGAGTTTATACAGTACTACAGAGTGACTCAAACATGACTTAGACATTGTTTTTGAAAAACTGTTTATTTCTGTATTTCATGATTGCAACTTGCTGAAAAGTGTCAACAATGTTCCTTTCATCGAGTTTAAACAGTACAGCAAAATGGTACTTACAGAGTGACTCAAACATGACTTAGACCTTGTTTTTGAAAAAAAATTTATTTCTGTATTACATGATTGCAACTTGCAGAAAAGTGTCAACAGTGTTCCTATCATCCTGATTAAGCAGTACAGCAAAAATGGTACTTACAGAGTGCATCAAACATGATTTAGACCTTGTTTGTGAAAAACTATTTATTTCTTTATTTCATGATTGCAACTTGCTGAAAACTGTCAACACTGTTAGTTTCATCGAGTTTCATCGAGTTTAAACAGTACAGCAAAACTGTATTTCATGATTGCAAAATGTTACTTACATGCCTGAGACATTGTTTTTGAAAAACTGTTTATTTCTGTATTTCATGATTGTAACTTGCTGAAAAGTGTCAACAATGTTCCTTTCATCGAGTTTAAACAGTACAGGAAAATGGTACTTACTGAGTGACTCAAACATGACTTAGACATTGTTTTTGAAAAACTGTTTATTTCTGTATTTCATGATTGCAACTTGCTGAAAAGTGTCAACAATGTTCCTTTCATCGAGTTTATACAGTACTTACAGAGTGACTCAAACATGACTTAGACATTGTTTTTGAAAAACTGTTTATTTCTGTATTTCATGATTGCAACTTGCTGAAAAGTGTCAACAATGTTCCTTTCATCGAGTTTAAAAAGTACAGCAACATGGTCCTTACATCGAGTTTAAACAGTACAGCAAAATGGTACTTACAGAGTGGCTCAAACATGACTTAGACCTTGTTTTTGAAAAACGTTTTATTTCTGTATTACATGATTGCAACTTGCAGAAAAGTGTCAACAGTGTTCCTATCATCCTGATTAAGCAGTACAGCAAAAATGGTACTTACAGAGTGCATCAAACATGATTTAGACCTTGTTTGTGAAAAACTATTTATTTCTTTATTTCATGATTGCAACTTGCTGAAAACTGTCAACACTGTTAGTTTCATCGAGTTTCATCGAGTTTAAACAGTACAGCAAAACTGTATTTCATGATTGCAAAATGTTACTTACATGCCTGAGACATTGTTTTTGAAAAACTGTTTATTTCTGTATTTCATGATTGTAACTTGCTGAAAAGTGTCAACAATGTTCCTTTCATCGAGTTTAAACAGTACAGGAAAATGGTACTTACTGAGTGACTCAAACATGACTTAGACATTGTTTTTGAAAAACTGTTTATTTCTGTATTTCATGATTGCAACTTGCTGAAAAGTGTCAACAATGTTCCTTTCATCGAGTTTAAACAGTACAGCAAAATGGTACTTACAGAGTGGCTCAAACATGACTTAGACCTTGTTTTTGAAAAACGTTTTATTTCTGTATTACATGATTGCAACTTGCAGAAAAGTGTCAACAGTGTTCCTATCATCCTGATTAAGCAGTACAGCAAAAATGGTACTTACAGAGTGCATCAAACATGATTTAGACCTTGTTTGTGAAAAACTATTTATTTCTTTATTTCATGATTGCAACTTGCTGAAAACTGTCAACACTGTTAGTTTCATCGAGTTTCATCGAGTTTAAACAGTACAGCAAAACTGTATTTCATGATTGCAAAATGTTACTTACATGCCTGAGACATTGTTTTTGAAAAACTGTTTATTTCTGTATTTCATGATTGTAACTTGCTGAAAAGTGTCAACAATGTTCCTTTCATCGAGTTTAAACAGTACAGGAAAATGGTACTTACTGAGTGACTCAAACATGACTTAGACATTGTTTTTGAAAAACTGTTTATTTCTGTATTTCATGATTGCAACTTGCTGAAAAGTGTCAACAATGTTCCTTTCATCGAGTTTATACAGTACTTACAGAGTGACTCAAACATGACTTAGACATTGTTTTTGAAAAACTGTTTATTTCTGTATTTCATGATTGCAACTTGCTGAAAAGTGTCAACAATGTTCCTTTCATCGAGTTTAAAAAGTACAGCAACATGGTCCTTACATCGAGTTTAAACAGTACAGCAAAATGGTACTTAGAGACTGGCTCAAACATGACTTAGACCTTGTTTTTGAAAAACGTTTTATTTCTGTATTACATGATTGCAACTTGCAGAAAAGTGTCAACAGTGTTCCTATCATCCTGATTAAGCAGTACAGCAAAAATGGTACTTACAGAGTGAATCAAACATGATTTAGACCTTGTTTGTGAAAAACTATTTATTTCTTTATTTCATGATTGCAACTTGCTGAAAACTGTCAACACTGTTAGTTTCATCGAGTTTAAACAGTACAGCAAAATGTTACTTACAGAGTGACTCAAACATGCCTGAGACATTGTTTTTGAAAAACTGTTTATTTCTGTATTTCATGATTGCAACTTGCTGAAAAGTGTCAACAATGTTCCTTTCATCGAGTTTAAAAAGTACAGCAACATGGTCCTTACATCGAGTTTAAACTTTACAGCAAAATGGTACTTACAGAGTGACTTAAACATGACTTAGACCTTGTTTTTGAAAAACTGTTCATTTCTTTATTTCATGATTGCAACTTGCTGAAAAGTGTCAACAATGTTCCTTTCATCGAGTTCAAACAGTACAGCAAAATGGTACTTACAGAGTGACTTAAACATGACTTAGACCTTGTTTTTGAAAAACTGTTTATTTCTTTATTTCATGATTGCAACTTGCTGAAAAGTGTCAACAATGTTCCTTTCATCGAGTTCAAACAGTACAGCAAAATGGTACTTACAGAGTGACTCAAACATGTTTTAGACATTGTTTTTGAAAAACTGTTTATTTCTGTATTTCATGATTGTAACTTGCTGAAAAGTGTCTACAATGTTCCTTTCATCGAGTTTAAACAGTACAGCAAAATGGTACTTACAGAGTGACGCAAACATGCCTTAGACCTTGTTTTTGAAAAACGGTTTATTTCTGTATTTCATGATTGCAACTTGCTGAAAAGTGTCAACAATGTTCCTTTCATCGAGTTTAAAAAAGTACAGCAACATGGTCCTTACATCGAGTTCAAACAGTACAGCAAAATGGTACTTACAGAGTGACTTAAACATGACTTAGACCTTGTTTTTGAAAAACTGTTTATTTCTTTATTTCATGATTGCAACTTGCTGAAAAGTGTCAACAATGTTCCTTTCATCGAGTTCAAACAGTACAGCAAAATGGTACTTACAGAGTGACTCAAACATGTTTTAGACATTGTTTTTGAAAAACTGTTTATTTCTGTATTTCATGATTGTAACTTGCTGAAAAGTGTCTACAATGTTCCTTTCATCGAGTTTAAACAGTACAGCAAAATGGTACTTACAGAGTGACGCAAACATCTTAGACCTTGTTTTTGAAAAACTGTTTATTTCTGTATTTCATGATTGCAACTTGCTGAAAAGTGTCAACAATGTTCCTTTCATCGAGTTTAAAAAGTACAGCAACATGGTCCTTACATCGAGTTTAAACAGTACAGCAAAATGGTACTTACAGAGTGGCTCAAACATGACTTAGACCTTGTTTTTGAAAAACGTTTTATTTCTGTATTACATGATTGCAACTTGCAGAAAAGTGTCAACAGTGTTCCTATCATCCTGATTAAGCAGTACAGCAAAAATGGTACTTGCAGAGTGCATCAAACATGATTTAGACCTTGTTTGTGAAAAACTATTTATTTCTTTATTTCATGATTGCAACTTGCTGAAAACTGTCAACACTGTTAGTTTCATCGAGTTTAAACAGTACAGCAAAATGTTACTTACAGAGTGACTCAAACATGCCTGAGACATTGTTTTTGAAAAACTGTTATTTCTGTATTTCATGATTGCAACTTGCTGAAAAGTGTCATCAATGTTCCTTTCATCGAGTTTATACAGTACTTACAGAGTGACTCAAACATGACTTAGACATTGTTTTTGAAAAACTGTTTATTTCTGTATTTCATGATTGCAACTTGCTGAAAAGTGTCAACAATGTTCCTTTCATCGAGTTTAAACAGTACAGCAAAATGGTACTTACAGAGTGACTCAAACATGACTTAGACCTTGTTTTTGAAAAATGTTTTATTTCTGTATTACATGATTGCAACTTGCTGAAAAGTGTCAACAATGTTCCTTTCATCGAGTTTATACAGTACTTACAGAGTGACTCAAACATGTTTTAGACATTGTTTTTGAAAAACTGTTTATTTCTGTATTTCATGATTGTAACTTGCTGAAAAGTGTCTACAATGTTCCTTTCATCGAGTTTAAACAGTACAGCAAAATGGTACTTACAGAGTGACGCAAACATGCCTTAGACCTTGTTTTTGAAAAACTGTTTATTTCTGTATTTCATGATTGCAACTTGCTGAAAAGTGTCAACAATGTTCCTTTCATCGAGTTTAAAAAGTACAGCAACATGGTCCTTACATCGAGTTTAAACAGTACAGCAAAATGGTACTTACAGAGTGGCTCAAACATGACTTAGACCTTGTTTTTGAAAAACGTTTTATTTCTGTATTACATGATTGCAACTTGCAGAAAAGTGTCAACAGTGTTCCTATCATCCTGATTAAGCAGTACAGCAAAAATGGTACTTACAGAGTGCATCAAACATGATTTAGACCTTGTTTGTGAAAAACTATTTATTTCTTTATTTCATGATTGCAACTTGCTGAAAACTGTCAACACTGTTAGTTTCATCGAGTTTAAACAGTACAGCAAAATGTTACTTACAGAGTGACTCAAACATGCCTGAGACATTGTTTTTGAAAAACTGTTTATTTCTGTATTTCATGATTGTAACTTGCTGAAAAGTGTCAACAATGTTCCTTTCATCGAGTTTAAACAGTACAGGAAAATGGTACTTACTGAGTGACTCAAACATGACTTAGACATTGTTTTTGAAAAACTGTTTATTTCTGTATTTCATGATTGCAACTTGCTGAAAAGTGTCAACAATGGTCCTTTCATCGAGTTTAAACAGTACAGCAAAATGTTACTTACAGAGTGACTCAAACATGCCTGAGACATTGTTTTTGAAAAACTGTTTATTTCTGTATTTCATGATTGTAACTTGCTGAAAAGTGTCTACAATGTTCCTTTCATCGAGTTTAAACAGTACAGCAAAATGGTACTTACAGAGTGACGCAAACATGCCTTAGACCTTGTTTTTGAAAAACGGTTTATTTCTGTATTTCATGATTGCAACTTGCTGAAAAGTGTCAACAATGTTCCTTTCATCGAGTTTAAAAAGTACAGCAACATGGTCCTTACATCGAGTTTAAACAGTACAGCAAAATGGTACTTACAGAGTGGCTCAAACATGACTTAGACCTTGTTTTTGAAAAACGTTTTATTTCTGTATTACATGATTGCAACTTGCAGAAAAGTGTCAACAGTGTTCCTATCATCCTGATTAAGCAGTACAGCAAAAATGGTACTTACAGAGTGCATCAAACATGATTTAGACCTTGTTTGTGAAAAACTATTTATTTCTTTATTTCATGATTGCAACTTGCTGAAAACTGTCAACACTGTTAGTTTCATCGAGTTTAAACAGTACAGCAAAATGGTACTTACAGAGTGACTCAAACATGCCTTAGACCTTGTTTGTGAAAAACTGTTTATTTCTGTATTTCATGATTGCAACTTGCTGAAAACTGTCAACAATGTTCCTTTCATCGAGTTCAAACAGTACAGCAAAATGGTACTTACAGAGTGACTTAAACATGACTTAGACCTTGTTTTTGAAAAACTGTTTATTTCTTTATTTCATGATTGCAACTTGCTGAAAAGTGTCAACAATGTTCCTTTCATCGAGTTCAAACAGTACAGCAAAATGGTACTTACAGAGTGACATAAACATGTTTTAGACATTGTTTTTGAAAAACTGTTTATTTCTGTATTTCATGATTGTAACTTGCTGAAAAGTGTCTACAATGTTCCTTTCATCGAGTTTAAACAGTACAGCAAAATGGTACTTACAGAGTGACGCAAACATCTTAGACCTTGTTTTTGAAAAACTGTTTATTTCTGTATTTCATGATTGCAACTTGCTGAAAAGTGTCAACAATGTTCCTTTCATCGAGTTTAAAAAAGTACAGCAACATGGTCCTTACATCGAGTTTAAACAGTACAGCAAAATGGTACTTACAGAGTGGCTCAAACATGACTTAGACCTTGTTTTTGAAAAACGTTTTATTTCTGTATTACATGATTGCAACTTGCAGAAAAGTGTCAACAGTGTTCCTATCATCCTGATTAAGCAGTACAGCAAAAATGGTACTTGCAGAGTGCATCAAACATGATTTAGACCTTGTTTGTGAAAAACTATTTATTTCTTTATTTCATGATTGCAACTTGCTGAAAACTGTCAACACTGTTAGTTTCATCGAGTTTAAACAGTACAGCAAAATGTTACTTACAGAGTGACTCAAACATGCCTGAGACATTGTTTTGGAAAAACTGTTATTTCTGTATTTCATGATTGCAACTTGCTGAAAAGTGTCATCAATGTTCCTTTCATCGAGTTTATACAGTACTTACAGAGTGACTCAAACATGACTTAGACATTGTTTTTGAAAAACTGTTTATTTCTGTATTTCATGATTGCAACTTGCTGAAAAGTGTCAACAATGTTCCTTTCATCGAGTTTAAACAGTACAGCAAAATGGTACTTACAGAGTGACTCAAACATGACTTAGACCTTGTTTTTGAAAAATGTTTTATTTCTGTATTACATGATTGCAACTTGCAGAAAAGTGTCAACAGTGTTCCTATCATCCTGATTAAGCAGTACAGCAAAAATGGTACTTACAGAGTGCATCAAACATGATTTAGACCTTGTTTGTGAAAAACTATTTATTTCTTTATTTCATGATTGCAACTTGCTGAAAACTGTCAACACTGTTAGTTTCATCGAGTTTAAACAGTACAGCAAAATGTTACTTACAGAGTGACTCAAACATGCCTGAGACATTGTTTTTGAAAAACTGTTTATTTCTGTATTTCATGATTGTAACTTGCTGAAAGTGTCAACAATGTTCCTTTCATCGAGTTTAAACAGTACAGGAAAATGGTACTTACAGAGTGACTCAAACATGACTTAGACATTGTTTTTGAAAAACTGTTTATTTCTGTATTTCATGATTGCAACTTGCTGAAAAGTGTCAACAATGTTCCTTTCATCGAGTTCAAACAGTACAGCAAAATGGTACTTACAGAGTGACTCAAACATGCCTTAGACCTTGTTTTTGAAAAACTGTTTATTTCTGTATTTCATGATTGCAACTTGCTGAAAAGTGTCAACAATGTTCCTTTCATCGAGTTTAAAAAGTACAGCAACATGGTCCTTACATCGAGTTTAAACAGTACAGCAAAATGGTACTTACAGAGTGGCTCAAACATGACTTAGACCTTGTTTTTGAAAAACGTTTTATTTCTGTATTACATGATTGCAACTTGCAGAAAAGTGTCAACAGTGTTCCTATCATCCTGATTAAGCAGTACAGCAAAAACTGGTACTTACAGAGTGCATCAAACATGATTTAGACCTTGTTTGTGAAAAACTATTTATTTCTTTATTTCATGATTGCAACTTGCTGAAAACTGTCAACAATGTTCCTTTCATCGAGTTCAAACAGTACAGGAAAATGGTACTTACAGAGTGACTTAAACATGACTTAGACCTTGTTTTTGAAAAACTGTTTATTTCTGTATTTCATGATTGCAACTTGCTGAAAAGTGTCAACAATGTTCCTTTCATCGAGTTTATACAGTACTTACAGAGTGACTCAAACATGTTTTAGACATTGTTTTTGAAAAACTGTTTATTTCTGTATTTCATGATTGTAACTTGCTGAAAAGTGTCTACAATGTTCCTTTCATCGAGTTTAAACAGTACAGCAAAATGGTACTTACAGAGTGACTCAAACATGACTTAGACCTTGTTTTTGAAAAATGTTTTATTTCTGTATTACATGATTGCAACTTGCAGAAAAGTGTCAACAGTGTTCCTATCATCCTGATTAAGCAGTACAGCAAAAATGGTACTTGCAGAGTGCATCAAACATGATTTAGACCTTGTTTGTGAAAAACTATTTATTTCTTTATTTCATGATTGCAACTTGCTGAAAACTGTCAACACTGTTAGTTTCATCGAGTTTAAACAGTACAGCAAAATGTTACTTACACAGTGACTCAAACATGCCTGAGACATTGTTTTTGAAAAACTGTTTATTTCTGTATTTCATGATTGCAACTTGCTGAAAAGTGTCAACAATGTTCCTTTCATCGAGTTTAAAAAGTACAGCAACATGGTCCTTACATCGAGTTTAAACAGTACAGCAAAATGGTACTTACAGAGTGGCTTAAACATGACTTAGACCTTGTTTGTGAAAAACTGTTTATTTCTGTATTTCATGATTGCAACTTGCTGAAAACTGTCAACAATGTTCCTTTCATCGAGTTCAAACAGTACAGGAAAATGGTACTTACAGAGTGACTTAAACATGACTTAGACCTTGTTTTTGAAAAACTGTTTATTTCTGTATTTCATGATTGCAACTTGCTGAAAAGTGTCAACAATGTTCCTTTCATCGAGTTTATACAGTACTTACAGAGTGACTCAAACATGTTTTAGACATTGTTTTTGAAAAACTGTTTATTTCTGTATTTCATGATTGTAACTTGCTGAAAAGTGTCTACAATGTTCCTTTCATCGAGTTTAAACAGTACAGCAAAATGGTACTTACAGAGTGACTCAAACATGACTTAGACCTTGTTTTTGAAAAATGTTTTATTTCTGTATTACATGATTGCAACTTGCAGAAAAGTGTCAACAATGTTCCTTTCATCGAGTTCAAACAGTACAGCAAAATGGTACTTACAGAGTGACTCAAACATGCCTTAGACCTTGTTTTTGAAAAACTGTTTATTTCTGTATTTCATGATTGCAACTTGCTGAAAAGTGTCAACAATGTTCCTTTCATCGAGTTTAAAAAAGTACAGCAACATGGTCCTTACATCGAGTTTAAACAGTACAGCAAAATGGTACTTACAGAGTGGCTCAAACATGACTTAGACCTTGTTTTTGAAAAACGTTTTATTTCTGTATTACATGATTGCAACTTGCAGAAAAGTGTCAACAGTGTTCCTATCATCCTGATTAAGCAGTACAGCAAAAATGGTACTTACAGAGTGCATCAAACATGATTTAGACCTTGTTTGTGAAAAACTATTTATTTCTTTATTTCATGATTGCAACTTGCTGAAAACTGTCAACACTGTTAGTTTCATCGAGTTTATACAGTACTTACAGAGTGACTCAAAAATGTTTTAGACATTGTTTTTGAAAAACTGTTTATTTCTGTATTTCATGATTGTAACTTGCTGAAAAGTGTCTACAATGTTCCTTTCATCGAGTTTAAACAGTACAGCAAAAATGGTACTTACAGAGTGCATCAAACATGATTTAGACCTTGTTTGTGAAAAACTGTTTATTTCTGTATTTCATGATTGCAACTTGCTGAAAAGTGTCAACAATGTTCCTTTCATCGAGTTTAAAAAGTACTTACAGAGTGACTCAAACATGACTTAGACATTGTTTTTGAAAAACTGTTTATTTCTGTATTTCATGATTGCAAATTGCTGAAAAGTGTCAACAATGTTCCTTTCATCGTGATTAAACAGTACAGCAAAATGGTACTTACAGAGTGACTCAAACATGACTTAGACCTTGTTTTTGAAAAATGTTTTATTTCTGTATTACATGATTGCAACTTGCAGAAAAGTGTCAACAGTCTTCCTATCATCCTGATTAAGCAGTACAGCAAAAATGGTACTTACAGAGTGCATCAAACATGATTTAGACCTTGTTTGTGAAAAACTGTTTATTTCTGTATTTCATGATTGCAACTTGCTGAAAAGTGTCAACAATGTTCCTTTCATCGAGTTTAAAAAAGTACAGCAACATGGTCCTTACATCGAGTTTAAACAGTACAGCAAAATGTTACTTATAGAGTGACTCAAACATGCCTGAGACATTGTTTTTGAAAAACTGTTATTTCTGTATTTCATGATTGCAACTTGCTGAAAAGTGTCAACAATGTTCCTTTCATCGAGTTTATACAGTACTTACAGAGTGACTCAAACATGACTTAGACATTGTTTTTGAAAAACTGTTTATTTCTGTATTTCATGATTGCAACTTGCTGAAAAGTGTCAACAATGTTCATTTCATCGAGTTTAAACAGTACAGCAAAATGGTACTTACAGAGTGACTCAAACATGACTTAGACCTTGTTTTTGAAAAATGTTTTATTTCTGTATTACATGATTGCAACTTGCAGAAAAGTGTCAACAGTGTTCCTATCATCCTGATTAAGCAGTACAGCAAAAGTGGTACTTACAGAGTGCATCAAACATGATTTAGACCTTGTTTGTGAAAAACTATTTATTTATTTATTTCATGATTGCAACTTGCTGAAAACTGTCAACACTGTTAGTTTCATCGAGTTTAAACAGTACAGCAAAATGTTACTTACAGAGTGACTCAAACATGCCTGAGACATTGTTTTTGAAAAACTGTTTATTTCTGTATTTCATGATTGCAACTTGCTGAAAAGTGTCAACAATGTTCCTTTCATCGAGTTTATACAGTACTTACAGTGTGACTCAAACATGACTTAGACATTGTTTTTGAAAAACTGTTTATTTCTGTATTTCATGATTGCAACTTGCTGAAAAGTGTCAACAATGTTCCTTTCATCGAGTTCAAACAGTACAGCAAAATGGTACTTACAGAGTGACTCAAACATGCCTTAGACCTTGTTTTTGAAAAACTGTTTATTTCTGTATTTCATGATTGCAACTTGCTGAAAAGTGTCAACAATGTTCCTTTCATCGAGTTTAAAAAGTACAGCAACATGGTCCTTACATCGAGTTTAAACAGTACAGCAAAATGGTACTTACAGAGTGGCTCAAACATGACTTAGACCTTGTTTTTGAAAAACGTTTTATTTCTGTATTACATGATTGCAACTTGCAGAAAAGTGTCAACAGTGTTCCTATCATCCTGATTAAGCAGTACAGCAAAAACTGGTACTTACAGAGTGCATCAAACATGATTTAGACCTTGTTTGTGAAAAACTATTTATTTCTTTATTTCATGATTGCAACTTGCTGAAAACTGTCAACACTGTTAGTTTCATCGAGTTTAAACAGTACAGCAAAATGTTACTTACAGAGTGACTCAAACATGCCTGAGACATTGTTTTTGAAAAACTGTTTATTTCTGTATTTCATGATTGCAACTTGCTGAAAAGTGTCAACAATGTTCCTTTCATCGAGTTTAAAAAGTACAGCAACATGGTCCTTACATCGAGTTTAAACAGTACAGCAAAATGGTACTTACAGAGTGGCTCAAACATGACTTAGACCTTGTTTGTGAAAAACTGTTTATTTCTGTATTTCATGATTGCAACTTGCTGAAAACTGTCAACAATGTTCCTTTCATCGAGTTCAAACAGTACAGGAAAATGGTACTTACAGAGTGACTTAAACATGACTTAGACCTTGTTTTTGAAAAACTGTTTATTTCTGTATTTCATGATTGCAACTTGCTGAAAAGTGTCAACAATGTTCCTTTCATCGAGTTTATACAGTACTTACAGAGTGACTCAAACATGTTTTAGACATTGTTTTTGAAAAACTGTTTATTTCTGTATTTCATGATTGCAACTTGCTGAAAAGTGTCAACAATGTTCCTATCATCCTGATTAAGCAGTACAGCAAAAATGGTACTTACAGAGTGCATCAAACATGATTTAGACCTTGTTTGTGAAAAACTATTTATTTCTTTATTTCATGATTGCAACTTGCTGAAAACTGTCAACACTGTTAGTTTCATCGAGTTTAAACAGTACAGCAAAATGTTACTTACAGAGTGACTCAAACATGCCTGAGACATTGTTTTTGAAAAACTGTTTATTTCTGTATTTCATGATTGTAACTTGCTGAAAAGTGTCTACAATGTTCCTTTCATCGATTTTAAACAGTACAGCAAAATGGTACTTACAGAGTGACGCAAACATGCCTTAGACCTTGTTTTTGAAAAACGGTTTATTTCTGTATTTCATGATTGCAACTTGCTGAAAAGTGTCAACAATGTTCCTTTCATCGAGTTTAAAAAAGTACAGCAACATGGTCCTTACATCGAGTTTAAACAGTACAGCAAAATGGTACTTAAAGAGTGGCTCAAACATGACTTAGACCTTGTTTTTGAAAAACGTTTTATTTCTGTATTACATGATTGCAACTTGCAGAAAAGTGTCAACAGTGTTCCTATCATCCTGATTAAGCAGTACAGCAAAAATGGTACTTACAGAGTGCATCAAACATGATTTAGACCTTGTTTGTGAAAAACTATTTATTTCTTTATTTCATGATTGCAACTTGCTGAAAACTGTCAACACTGTTAGTTTCATCGAGTTTAAACAGTACAGCAAAATGGTACTTACAGAGTGACTCAAACATGCCTTAGACCTTGTTTGTGAAAAACTGTTTATTTCTGTATTTCATGATTGCAACTTGCTGAAAACTGTCAACAATGTTCCTTTCATCGAGTTCAAACAGTACAGCAAAATGGTACTTACAGAGTGACTTAAACATGACTTAGACCTTGTTTTTGAAAAACTGTTTATTTCTGTATTTCATGATTGCAACTTGCTGAAAAGTGTCAACAATGTTCCTTTCATCGAGTTCAAACAGTACAGCAAAATGGTACTTACAGAGTGACATAAACATGTTTTAGACATTGTTTTTGAAAAACTGTTTATTTCTGTATTTCATGATTGTAACTTGCTGAAAAGTGTCTACAATGTTCCTTTCATCGAGTTTAAACAGTACAGCAAAATGGTACTTACAGAGTGACGCAAACATCTTAGACCTTGTTTTTGAAAAACTGTTTATTTCTGTATTTCATGATTGCAACTTGCTGAAAAGTATCAACAATGTTCCTTTCATCGAGTTTAAAAAAGTACAGCAACATGGTCCTTACATCGAGTTTAAACAGTACAGCAAAATGGTACTTACAGAGTGGCTCAAACATGACTTAGACCTTGTTTTTGAAAAACGTTTTATTTCTGTATTACATGATTGCAACTTGCAGAAAAGTGTCAACAGTGTTCCTATCATCCTGATTAAGCAGTACAGCAAAAATGGTACTTGCAGAGTGCATCAAACATGATTTAGACCTTGTTTGTGAAAAACTATTTATTTCTTTATTTCATGATTGCAACTTGCTGAAAACTGTCAACACTGTTAGTTTCATCGAGTTTAAACAGTACAGCAAAATGTTACTTACAGAGTGACTCAAACATGCCTGAGACATTGTTTTGAAAAACTGTTATTTCTGTATTTCATGATTGCAACTTGCTGAAAAGTGTCATCAATGTTCCTTTCATCGAGTTTATACAGTACTTACAGAGTGACTCAAACATGACTTAGACATTGTTTTTGAAAAACTGTTTATTTCTGTATTTCATGATTGCAACTTGCTGAAAAGTGTCAACAATGTTCCTTTCATCGAGTTTAAACAGTACAGCAAAATGGTACTTACAGAGTGACTCAAACATGACTTAGACCTTGTTTTTGAAAAATGTTTTATTTCTGTATTACATGATTGCAACTTGCAGAAAAGTGTCAACAGTGTTCCTATCATCCTGATTAAGCAGTACAGCAAAAATGGTACTTACAGAGTGCATCAAACATGATTTAGACCTTGTTTGTGAAAAACTATTTATTTCTTTATTTCATGATTGCAACTTGCTGAAAACTGTCAACACTGTTAGTTTCATCGAGTTTAAACAGTACAGCAAAATGTTACTTACAGAGTGACTCAAACATGCCTGAGACATTGTTTTTGAAAAACTGTTTATTTCTGTATTTCATGATTGTAACTTGCTGAAAGTGTCAACAATGTTCCTTTCATCGAGTTTAAACAGTACAGGAAAATGGTACTTACAGAGTGACTCAAACATGACTTAGACATTGTTTTTGAAAAACTGTTTATTTCTGTATTTCATGATTGCAACTTGCTGAAAAGTGTCAACAATGTTCCTTTCATCGAGTTCAAACAGTACAGCAAAATGGTACTTACAGAGTGACTCAAACATGCCTTAGACCTTGTTTTTGAAAAACTGTTTATTTCTGTATTTCATGATTGCAACTTGCTGAAAAGTGTCAACAATGTTCCTTTCATCGAGTTTAAAAAGTACAGCAACATGGTCCTTACATCGAGTTTAAACAGTACAGCAAAATGGTACTTACAGAGTGGCTCAAACATGACTTAGACCTTGTTTTTGAAAAACGTTTTATTTCTGTATTACATGATTGCAACTTGCAGAAAAGTGTCAACAGTGTTCCTATCATCCTGATTAAGCAGTACAGCAAAAACTGGTACTTACAGAGTGCATCAAACATGATTTAGACCTTGTTTGTGAAAAACTATTTATTTCTTTATTTCATGATTGCAACTTGCTGAAAACTGTCAACAATGTTCCTTTCATCGAGTTCAAACAGTACAGGAAAATGGTACTTACAGAGTGACTTAAACATGACTTAGACCTTGTTTTTGAAAAACTGTTTATTTCTGTATTTCATGATTGCAACTTGCTGAAAAGTGTCAACAATGTTCCTTTCATCGAGTTTATACAGTACTTACAGAGTGACTCAAACATGTTTTAGACATTGTTTTTGAAAAACTGTTTATTTCTGTATTTCATGATTGTAACTTGCTGAAAAGTGTCTACAATGTTCCTTTCATCGAGTTTAAACAGTACAGCAAAATGGTTCTTACAGAGTGACTCAAACATGACTTAGACCTTGTTTTTGAAAAATGTTTTATTTCTGTATTACATGATTGCAACTTGCAGAAAAGTGTCAACAGTGTTCCTATCATCCTGATTAAGCAGTACAGCAAAAATGGTACTTGCAGAGTGCATCAAACATGATTTAGACCTTGTTTGTGAAAAACTATTTATTTCTTTATTTCATGATTGCAACTTGCTGAAAACTGTCAACACTGTTAGTTTCATCGAGTTTAAACAGTACAGCAAAATGTTACTTACACAGTGACTCAAACATGCCTGAGACATTGTTTTTGAAAAACTGTTTATTTCTGTATTTCATGATTGCAACTTGCTGAAAAGTGTCAACAATGTTCCTTTCATCGAGTTTAAAAAGTACAGCAACATGGTCCTTACATCGAGTTTAAACAGTACAGCAAAATGGTACTTACAGAGTGGCTTAAACATGACTTAGACCTTGTTTGTGAAAAACTGTTTATTTCTGTATTTCATGATTGCAACTTGCTGAAAACTGTCAACAATGTTCCTTTCATCGAGTTCAAACAGTACAGGAAAATGGTACTTACAGAGTGACTTAAACATGACTTAGACCTTGTTTTTGAAAAACTGTTTATTTCTGTATTTCATGATTGCAACTTGCTGAAAAGTGTCAACAATGTTCCTTTCATCGAGTTTATACAGTACTTACAGAGTGACTCAAACATGTTTTAGACATTGTTTTTGAAAAACTGTTTATTTCTGTATTTCATGATTGTAACTTGCTGAAAAGTGTCTACAATGTTCCTTTCATCGAGTTTAAACAGTACAGCAAAATGGTACTTACAGAGTGACTCAAACATGACTTAGACCTTGTTTTTGAAAAATGTTTTATTTCTGTATTACATGATTGCAACTTGCAGAAAAGTGTCAACAATGTTCCTTTCATCGAGTTCAAACAGTACAGCAAAATGGTACTTACAGAGTGACTCAAACATGCCTTAGACCTTGTTTTTGAAAAACTGTTTATTTCTGTATTTCATGATTGCAACTTGCTGAAAAGTGTCAACAATGTTCCTTTCATCGAGTTTAAAAAAGTACAGCAACATGGTCCTTACATCGAGTTTAAACAGTACAGCAAAATGGTACTTATAGAGTGGCTCAAACATGACTTAGACCTTGTTTTTGAAAAACGTTTTATTTCTGTATTACATGATTGCAACTTGCAGAAAAGTGTCAACAGTGTTCCTATCATCCTGATTAAGCAGTACAGCAAAAATGGTACTTACAGAGTGCATCAAACATGATTTAGACCTTGTTTGTGAAAAACTATTTATTTCTTTATTTCATGATTGCAACTTGCTGAAAACTGTCAACACTGTTAGTTTCATCGAGTTTATACAGTACTTACAGAGTGACTCAAAAATGTTTTAGACATTGTTTTTGAAAAACTGTTTATTTCTGTATTTCATGATTGTAACTTGCTGAAAAGTGTCTACAATGTTCCTTTCATCGAGTTTAAACAGTACAGCAAAAATGGTACTTACAGAGTGCATCAAACATGATTTAGACCTTGTTTGTGAAAAACTGTTTATTTCTGTATTTCATGATTGCAACTTGCTGAAAAGTGTCAACAATGTTCCTTTCATCGAGTTTAAAAAAGTACAGCAACATGGTCCTTACATCGAGTTTAAACAGTACAGCAAAATGTTACTTATAGAGTGACTCAAACATGCCTGAGACATTGTTTTTGAAAAACTGTTATTTCTGTTCATGGGTTGGCTTTTGCTGAAAGGAGTTGGCGTAAGCGTGTGATATTCCAGGCGGTGAAGGCGAGTGAAGAAGCGTGAGGGCGTTGTGTGAAGAAGAAGGCGACAACCGCCTGAAAACCATTGATGATGATGGAATTTAAGCTGCATGGCACAAGAAGCGGGAGAGAGAGAGAGAGAGAAGAGAGAGAGAAGAGAAAAAAAAAAAAAAAAAAAAAAAAAAAAAAAAAAAAAAAAAAAAAAAAAAAAAAAAAAAAACCCTTTTAAATGAATTACTGCCTTCTGCCACCTGCCCCTTGCTATACCAAGCCCACTGCACCACCAACATGGGTTTCCCATATACCTTGCTTGCCCAATGAACAGCGAAGCTGGCGCGGCGCGGCCGCGCAGCAGCAGAAAAAAAAGCGCAGTACTTACAGTGGCGGACA
>NW_025550786.1:0-7778 GCF_905237065.1 Salmo salar | reverse complement strand
ATTTCAGGCTGGCAAAGCAAAACATTGAATTATGTCAGCACAGTACCAAACCCAGAAATAATCAGGTACCCATTTTTCAAGCCAGCATATAATGTCACCCAAAACCCCAAACATTAATCTGCAGCACTCTTGATGATCTTCATCCAGGTTACAACCCTAGACATTATGTTACACAATATCTTATGCATAGTTTCTTTGTTCCATCAAGTTCATATTTTATATCAAAAACCAGCTTTTTGACCTAGCATGTGACGTTTCAGGAACTGTAAATTCCCGGGAATTTAAGCTAACATTTTTAAATTACTCCGCGTATAAACGTTCACACAAAGCACCAACAATTATATTTAAGAATTAGATACAGACCTCCCTCTATGCACTGACATATGTCCGATTTTAAAAAAGACTTTTTTGGTGAAAGCACATTTTGCTACAAGCTCACAAAGTGCCTTGGTATCACGGGCTCAGCTTATTTAGACTTCCCGGCAAGTTTAGCACTCACCTAATCATATTTACTATATAAAAATGTCATTACTCTTTTTTTGTTGTCTTCGTCCAGAATGCACACAGGACAGCTACTTCAATAACAAATGTTGGTTTGGTCCAAAACAAATCCTCTTATATCCGAATACGCGTTTTGTTCGATGCGTTCCAGACACTAATTTCCGAAAATAGTAAAGAAGTGTCCATGGCGCTTAGCGCAATTCCGGACAATAAAATTCAAAGTATTCCATTCAAGGTAGGTGGAAGCATGTCAACCGGGCTGTTAACATCAATTTTACGTCATTTTTCTCGTAGAGAAAAGCGATAATATTCCGACAGGGAATCTTCTTTTAGTAAACAGAGGAAAAATCCTCAGGCGGGCGGTCAATTAGGTCCGCCGCATAAGCTAGTGTCTCTTGATGGGCCACGTGAGAAAGGCGATAATGTGTTTCAGCCTGGGGCTGGAACTGACGACTTATTCTCTGTTTTTTTCCCGGGCTCTGAGAGCCACTATGGAAGACGTTGAAGTGTCACGTTAGAGCAACGAGGATCCCTTAGTAAATGATAGAGATGGCAAAGAAGTTCCAGAAATGGTCAAGACAGGCTACTTCCGTGGAGGAATCTCTCGGGTTTTCTGACCTGCCATTTTAGTTCTTGTTATCTGGCCAGACACCATTCAAACAGTTTTAGAAAATTTAGGATTGTTTTCGAACCATATGTAATAAGTATATGCATATTCCTAGTTACTGAGCAGGAGTGGTAACCAGATTAAATCGCGTATGTTTTTATCCAGCCGTGTCAAGTACACCCTACTTCCCTAACAGGTTAACATGAATTTGTGGCTCACTTCTCCTGGTGTTCCGTGCAAGCAGTCAGAGTTTGGGGATGACCATTCTGGCAGTTTTGGACACCTGGCTCATTGCCGGACTGTGTGAAGTCCATTTATTCCCTACTCAAAGGCTGTTAATTAATTTGCCAGAATTGTACATAATTATGACTTAACATTGAAAAGGGTTATGCAATTAACAGGAATATTTTAGACTTGGGGATGCCACCCAGTTAGATAAAAACACGAAACGCTTCCGGTGTTTACCGTTTTCGAAATGATAGTTTCCCGGATTCTGCCAATAATGACCAAAGGCTACCGTATTTCTGTGTGTAATTATATTATTATTAAGTCTATGATTTGATAGAGCAGTCTGACTGAGAACGATGGTAGGCAGCAGCAGGCTCGGTAGTACATTCATCTCAAACAGCACCTTACCGTGCATTTTGCAGCAGCTCTTCGCAATTCTTCCAGCATTGGCGCTTGTTTGACTCAAGCCTATCAACTCCCAAGATTAGGCGGTGTAACTGATGTGAATATTTAGCTAGTTATCGGGTGCGATAATAGCGTTTCAAACATCACTCATTCGAGACTTGGAGTAGTTGTTTCCCATGTCTCACATGGTAACGCTAGCTTCGAGGGGTGGCTTTGTTGTCGATGTGTTCCTGGTTCTTAGCCCAGGTAGGCAAGAAGAAAAAAATGTATGAATTCACCTGTAAGTCGCTCTGGATAAGACTCTTCTACATGACTAAAAAATGTAAGAGATGTAAAATGTAGGAAGCTGTGAGGAGAGGGATAGGAAGCTATACTGTTACCTGGCAATACCCAAAGTGCCTATAAGAACATCCGATAGTCAAAGGTATATGAAATACAAAATGGTATAGAGAGAAATAGTCCTATATATAACTACAACCTAAAACTTCTTCACCTGGGAATGACAGACTCATGTTTAAAAAGGAACCAAGCTTACATTGTTCTGGAACAAGGAATTTTAAACGTTAAAGCTTTTACATGGCACATATTGCACTTTTACTTTCTTCTCCAACACTTCTAGTTTTTGCTTTATTTAAACCAAATTGTACATGTTTCATTATTTAATTGAGGCTAAATTGATAGTATTTATGTATTATATTAACCTCTCTGGGCAGGCCAGGACGAATTCGTTGGCCCACCTCGTAACAGCCACCCAGAAGCCTGTGTGCGATTTTCAAAACCTTAAAATCCTATTATCCCCAATTTCTCAAACACAACTAAGACTATTTTACAGCTATTGCAAGACAAGACTCTGCGTTAATCTAACCACACTGTCCGATTCCAGGCTTTACAACGAAAGCAAAACATTAGATTATGTCAGCAGAGTACCAAGCCAGAAATAATCAGACACCCATTTTTCAAGCTAGATATGTCACAAAACCCAGAAGACAGCTAAATGCAGCACTCACCTTTGATGATCTTCATCTGAATGACAACCCTAGGACATTATGTTATAATACCATGCATGTTTTGTTCAATCAGTTCATATTTATATCAAAAACCAGCTTTTTACATTAGCGTAGCGACGTTCAGAACTAGCACCCCGCAAACTTCCGGAGGAATTTGCTACATAATTAAAATTACTCCACGATAAACGTTCACAAAAAGCATAACAATTATTTTAAGATATAGATACAGACCTCTATGCACTCCTATGTCCGATTTTAAAATAGCTTTTGGTGCAGCACATTTTGCAATATTCTAAGTACATAGCCCAGGCATCACCGGGCTAGCTATTTAGACACCTGGCAAGTTTAGCACTCACCATAATCATATTTACTATTATAAAAGTTTGATTACCTTTTGTTGTCTTCGTCAGAATGCACTCCCCAGGACTGCTACTAATAACAAATGTTGGTTTGGTCCAAAATAATCCCATCGTTATATCCGAATAGCGAGCGTTTTGTTCGTCGCTTGTTCCAGACACTCATCCGAAACGTCATAAAAGAAGGGTTCACGCGCATAGGCGCAATTCGACAAATTTCTATTCCATTACCGTACCCTCGCGCATGTCAACCGCATGATTTAAAATCAATTTTTCTGTCATTTTCTAGAAACAGCGATAATATTCCGACAGGGAATTCCTTTTCGGCAAACAGAGGAAAAAAATCACAAAGCTGGCGGCGAGTCAAGTCACGCGCCTAGCCCAGAGTCCCTTGATCGGCCACTTGAGAAAGGCGATAATGTGTTTCAGCCTGGGGCTGGGATGATTGCCATTCAGGTTTTCCCGGGCTCTGAGCGCCTATGAATGACGTAGGAAGTGTCACGTTAGAGCAGAGATCCTTAGTAAAAGATAGAGATGGAAAAGAAGTTCAAGAAATGGTCAGACAGGCCATACTTCCTGTAAAGGAATCTCTCAGGTTTTGACCTTCCATTTGAGTTATGTTATACTCAGACACCATTCAAACAGTTTTAGAAACTTTAGGGTGTTTCTATCCATATGTAATGAGTATATGCATATTCTAGTTACTGGGTAGGGAGTGGTAACCAGATTAAATCGGGTATGTTTTTATCAGCCGTGTCAATACTGCCCCCTAGCCCTAACAGGTTAAAGACAAGACTCTTTCGTTAATCTAACTACACTGTCCGATTTCAAAAAGGCTTTACAGGCGAAAGCAAAACATTTACATTATGTCAGCAGAGTACCCAGCCAGAAATAATCAGACACCCATTTTTCAAGCTAGCATATAGTCACAAAAAACAAAAACCACAGCTAAATGCAGCACTAACCTTTGATCTTCATCAGATGACAACCCTAGGACATTATGTTATACAATGCATGCATGTTTTGTTCAATCGTTCATATTTATATCAAAAACCAGCTTTTTTACATTAGCATGTGACGTTCAGAACTAGCATACCCCTAAAACATCCCGGTGAATTTACTAAATTACTCACGATAAACGTTCACAAAAACATAATTATTTTAAGAATTATAGATACAGAACTCCTCTATGCACTCGATATGTCCGATTTTAAAATAGCTTTTTGGCGAAAGCACATTTTGCAATATTCTCAGTAGATAGCCCAGCCATCACGGTAGCCATTTAGACACCGACCAAGTTTAGCCCTGACCAAACTCCGATTTACTATTACAAAAGTTTGATTACCTTTGTTGTCTTCGGTCAGAATGCACTCCCAGGACTGCTACTTCAATAACAAATGTTGGTTTGGTCAAAATAATCCATCGTTATATCCAAATAAGCGGTGTTTTTTGTTCTTGCGTTCTAGACACTATCCGAAGTGTAGGGTAACGAGCATGGCGCAATTCGTGACAAAAAGATTTCTAAATATTCCATTACCGTACTCGCATGTCGTAACCGCTGTTTAAAATCAATTTTTATGCCATTTTTCCGTAAAAAAGATAATATTCCGACCGGAATCTGCGTTTTAGGTAAACAGAGGAAAGAAAACAAAGCTTTCTGTCGACGCTGGCACGCCCAGTCTCACAGTACTGTAATATAGCCACTACCCAAACGCCTACTTCGTTTCGAACCAGAGCCTGCAAAGCCACGATTCAGCTTTTTGCCAGCCTTCTGAGAGCCCATGGGAGCCTGTAGAGGAAGTGTCACGTCACAGCAGAGATCCTCTGTAATGGATAGAGATGGCAAAGAAGGCCAAGAAATGGTCAGACAGGGTACTTCCTGTACAGAATCTTCTCAGGTTTTGGCCTGCCAAATGAGGTACTCTGTTATACTCAGACACCATTCAAACAGTTTTAGAAACTTTGGAGTGTTTTCTATCCAAAGCTAATAATTATATGCATATTCTAGTTTCTGGGCAGGAGTAATAACTTCAGATTAAATCGGGTACGTTTTTTATCCGGCTGTGAAAATACTGCCCCCTATCCATAACAGGTTAAGGTGTGCTCCTAATCTCAGCTTTCGTTACCCCTGTGTATAAAAGCACCTGGGAGCCAGAAATCTTTCTGATTGAGGGGGCAAATACTTATTTCCCTCATTTAAAAATGCAAATCAATTTATAACATTTTTGCGTGTTTTCTGGATATTTTTGTTGTTATTCTGTCTCTCACTGTTCAAATAAACCTATCCATTAGAAATTACAGACTGATCCATTCTTTATCAGTGGGCAAATGTACCAAAATCAGAGGATCCATCTTTTTCCCCCACTGCTAATGCTGCTCCAAAACCATACTGTTAATTTGCATTCTCCATTTTATATGTCCAACTCACAATACATCTACAATATACCTTAACAAAATATAAACCCAACATATAAAGTCTTAGTTCTATGTTGCGTGAGCTAAAGAAGATGCTGAATAATTTTCCATACGCTTCAAAGTTTTACAAAAGTTTACCTCATGTTTATTGCATTAAAATTTTTACCTCCCTGTTGGTAGAGAATTTTCTTCTTTGCCAAGATAATCCATCCAGCACCCAACAGCTGTGGCATTTCAAGGATCTGATTAATATATTTACACAGGTGCACATTGTGTACTGGGACAACACTATTACGGTTTTGTCTACCACAACACAATACTACAGATGTCTCAAGTTTTGAGGAATCAAATCAAATCAAATCAAATGTATTTTTATATAGCCCTTCGTACATCAGCTGATATTCTCAAAGTGCTGTACAGAAACCCAGCCTAAAACCCCAAACAGCAAGCAAAGCATGAAAGAAGCAGGTGGCTAGGAAAAACTCCCCTAGGAAAAACTCCCTAGAAAGGCCAAAAACCTAGGAAGAAACCTAGAGAGGAACCAGGCTATGAGGGGTGGCCAGTCCTCTTCTGGCTGTGCAGGGTGGATATTAAAACAGAACATGGTCAAAATGTTAAAATGTTAAAATGTTCATAAATGACCAGCATGGTCAAATAATAATAATCATAGTAGTTGTCGAGGGTGCAACAAGCACGTCCGTGAACAGGTCAGGGTTCCATAGCCGCAGGCAGAACAGTTGAAACTGGAGCAGCAGCACGGCCAGGTGGACTGGGGACAGCAAGGAGTCATCATACCAGGTAGTCCTGAGGCATGGTCCTAGGGCTCAGGTCCTCCGAGAGAAAGACAGAAAGAGAGAAAGAGAGAATTAGAGAGAGCATATTTAAATACACACAGGACAATCGGATAAGACAAGAGAAATACTCCAGATGTAACAGACTGACCCTAGCCCCCGACACATAAACTACTGCAGCATAAATACTGGAGGCTGAGACAGGAGGGATCAGAAGACACTGTGGCCCCATCCGATGATACCCCCGGACAGGGCCAAACAGGCAGGATATAACCCACCCACTTTGCCAAAGCACAGCCCCCCACACTAGAGGATGTCTCCAACCACCAACTACCGCCCCCAAGACAAGGCCGAGTATAGCCCACAGCACATCCGCCATGGCACAACCCAAGGGGGGGCGCCAACCCAGACAGGAAGACCACGCCAGTGACTCAACCCACTCAAGTGACGCACCCTCCCAAGGACGGTATGCACAAAGAACACCAGTAAGTGCCACCGACCCAGCCCCTGTAAAAGTGGGGCTAGAGGCAGAGAATCCCAGTGGAAAGAGAGGGAACCGGCAAGGTAGGACAGCAAGGGCGTGTTCGCTGCTCCAGCCTTTCCGCTCACCTTCACCCCCGGGCCAGACTATACAACTCATAGGACCCACATAAAGAGATAAGCCCTTAGTAAAGACTTAAAGGTTGGAGACTGAGTCTGCGTCTCTCACATGGGTAGGCAGACCATTCCACAAAAATGGAGCTCTATAGGAGAAAGCCCTTACCTCCAAAAAGCCGTTTTTTAGAAATTTAGGGACAATGGAGGCTCGGCGCTTGTGACCGAGCGCATCGTGTAGGATAATGTACGGCAGTGACCAAATCGAAACCGATAGGTAGGAGCAAGCCCAAATGCTTGTAGGAAAGTCAGGCAAAAACCTTGAAATCAGCTCTTGCCTTATACAGGAAGCCAGCGTAGGGAGGCTAGGCACTGGAGTAATATGAGATTAAATTTTTTGGATCTAGTCAGGATTTTAGAGAAAGCCGTATTTAGCACTAACTGAAGTTTGTTTAGTGCTTTATCCGGTAGCCGGAAAGTAGAGCATTGCAGTAGTCCAGCCTTAGAAGTAACAGTGCTGCGTGGATTAATTTGTCTGCATAATTTTGGACACAGAAAGTTTCTGATTTTTTGCAATGTTACGATGGAAAAAGGTCCTTGAAACAGTCTTGATATGTTCTTCAAAAGAGACTGAAACTGAGTGTTTTCTGGACAGTCCTCACAGTTTTATTTGAGACGACACAACCATCCAGATGACTATCGATTCAACAGAAGATCTCTTTGTTTATGGGACCTAGAAACAAGCATCTCTGTTTTGTCCGAGTTTAAAAATATAAAGTTTGTAGCAATTTTTTGTGTCTGAAACACAGGCTTTTAGCACAGGCAATTTTGGGGCTTCACCTGTTTCAATGGAATGCAGCTAGGTGTTTTGTTG
>NW_025550785.1:32500-55000 GCF_905237065.1 Salmo salar | reverse complement strand
CAGGGGTACCGGTACAGAGTCAATGTGGAGGCTATATACAGGGGGTACCGGTACAGAGTCAATGTGGAGGCTATATACAGGGGGTACCGGTACAGAGTCAATGTGGAGGCTATATACAGGGGGTACTGGTACAGAGTCAATGTGGAGGCTATATACAGGGGGTACCGGTACAGAGTCAATGTGGAGGCTATATACAGGGGGGTACCGGTACAGAGTCAATGTGGAGGCTATATACAGGGGGTACCGGTACAGAGTCAATGTGGAGGCTATATACAGGGGGTACCGGTACAGAGTCAATGTGGAGGCTATATACAGGGGGTACCGGAACAGAGTCAATGTGGAGGCTATATCCAGGGGGTACCGGTACAGAGTCAATGTGGAGGCTATATATAGGGGCTACCGGTACAGAGTCAATGTGGAGGCTATATACAGGGTATTATGGTACAGAGTCAATGTGGAGGCTATATACAGGGGATCCCGGTACTGAGTCAATGTGGAGGCTATATACAGGGGGTACCGGTACAGAGTCAATGTGGAGGCTATATACAGGGGGTACCGGTACAGAGTCAATGTGGAGGCTATATACAGGGGGTACCGGTACAGAGTCAATGTGGAGGCTATATACAGGGGGTACGGGTACAGAGCCAATGTGGAGGCTATATACAGGGGGTACTGGTACAGAGTCAATGTGGAGGCTATATACAGGGGGTACCGGTACAGAGTCAATGTGGAGGCTATATACAGGGGGTGCCGGTACAGAGTCAATGTGGACGCTATATACAGGGGGTACAGAGTCAATGTGGAGGCTATATACAGGGGGGTACTGGTACAGAGTCAATGTGGAGGCTATATACAGGGGGTACCGGTACAGAGTCAATGTGGAGGCTATATACAGGGGGTACCGGTACAGAGTCAATGTGGAGGCTATATACAGGGGGTACCGGTACAGAGTCAATGTGGAGACTATATACAGGGGGTACCGGTACAGAGTCAATGTGGAGGCTATATACAGGGGGTACCGGTACAGAGTCAATGTGGAGGCTATATACAGGGGGTACCGGTACAGAGTCAATGTGGAGGCTATATACAGGGGGTACCGGTACAGAGTCAATGTGGAGGCTATATACAGGGGGTACCGGTACAGAGTCAATGTGGAGGCTATATACAGGGGGTACCGGTACAGAGTCAATGTGGAGGCTATATACAGGGGGTACCGGTACAGAGTCAATGTGGAGGCTATATACAGGGTATTATGGTACAGAGTCAATGTGGAGGCTATATACAGGGGATCCCGGTACTGAGTCAATGTGGAGGCTATATACAGGGGGTACCGGTACAGAGTCAATGTGGAGGCTATATACAGGGGGTACCGGTACAGAGTCAATGTGGAGGCTATATACAGGGGGTACCGGTACAGAGTCAATGTGGAGGCTATATACAGGGGGTACTGGTACAGAGCCAATGTGGAGGCTATATACAGGGGGTACTGGTACAGAGTCAATGTGGAGGCTATATACAGGGGGTACCGGTACAGAGTCAATGTGGAGGCTATATACAGGGGGTACCGGTACAGAGTCAATGTGGAGGCTATATACAGGGTATTATGGTACAGAGTCAATGTGGAGGCTATATACAGGGGATCCCGGTACTGAGTCAATGTGGAGGCTATATACAGGGGGTACCGGTACAGAGTCAATGTGGAGGCTATATACAGGGGGTACCGGTACAGAGTCAATGTGGAGGCTATATACAGGGGGTACCGGTACAGAGTCAATGTGGAGGCTATATACAGGGGGTACTGGTACAGAGTCAATGTGGAGGCTATATACAGGGGATCCCGGTACTGAGTCAATGTGGAGGCTATATACAGGGGGTACCGGTACAGAGTCAATGTGGAGGCTATATACAGGGGGTACCGGTACAGAGTCAATGTGGAGGCTATATACAGGGGGTACCGGTACAGAGTCAATGTGGAGGCTATATACAGGGGGTACGGGTACAGAGCCAATGTGGAGGCTATATACAGGGGGTACTGGTACAGAGTCAATGTGGAGGCTATATACAGGGGGTACCGGTACAGAGTCAATGTGGAGGCTATATACAGGGGGTGCCGGTACAGAGTCAATGTGGACGCTATATACAGGGGTACAGAGTCAATGTGGAGGCTATATACAGGGGGGTACTGGTACAGAGTCAATGTGGAGGCTATATACAGGGGGTACCGGTACAGAGTCAATGTGGAGGCTATATACAGGGGGTACCGGTACAGAGTCAATGTGGAGGCTATATACAGGGGGTACCGGTACAGAGTCAATGTGGAGGCTATATACAGGGGGTACCGGTACAGAGTCAATGTGGAGACTATATACAGGGGGTACCGGTACAGAGTCAATGTGGAGGCTATATACAGGGGGTACCGGTACAGAGTCAATGTGGAGGCTATATACAGGGGGTACCGGTACAGAGTCAATGTGGAGGCTATATACAGGGGGTACCGGTACAGAGTCAATGTGGAGGCTATATACAGGGGGTACCGGTACAGAGTCAATGTGGAGGCTATATACAGGGGGTACCGGTACAGAGTCAATGTGGAGGCTATATACAGGGGGTACCGGTACAGAGTCAATGTGGAGGCTATATACAGGGTATTATGGTACAGAGTCAATGTGGAGGCTATATACAGGGGATCCCGGTACTGAGTCAATGTGGAGGCTATATACAGGGGGGTACCGGTACAGAGTCAATGTGGAGGCTATATACAGGGGGTACCGGTACAGAGTCAATGTGGAGGCTATATACAGGGGGTACCGGTACAGAGTCAATGTGGAGGCTATATACAGGGGGTACGGGTACAGAGCCAATGTGGAGGCTATATACAGGGGGTACTGGTACAGAGTCAATGTGGAGGCTATATACAGGGGGTACCGGTACAGAGTCAATGTGGAGGATATATACAGGGGGTACCGGTACAGAGTCAATGTGGAGGCTATATACAGGGGGTGCCGGTACAGAGTCAATGTGGAGGCTATATACAGGGGGTACAGAGTCAATGTGGAGGCTATATACAGGGGGTACTGGTACAGAGTCAATGTGGAGGCGAAATATACAGGGGGTACCGGTACAGAGTCAATGTGGAGACTATATACAGGGGGTACCGGTACAGAGTCAATGTGGAGGCTATATACAGGGGGGTACTGGTACAGAGTCAATGTGGAGGCTATATACAGGGGGTACCGGTAAAGAGTCAATGTGGAGGCTTTATACAGGGGGTACCGATACAGAGTCAATTTGGAGGCTATATACAGGGGGTACCGGTGCAGAGTCAATGTGGAGGCTATATACAGGGGGTACCGGTACAGAGTCAATGTGGAGGCTATATACAGGGGGTACGGTACAGAGCCAATGTGGAGGCTATATACAGGGGGCACCGGTACAGAGTCAATGTGGAGGCTATATACAGGTGGTACCGGTACAGAGTCAATGTGGAGGCTATATACAGGGGGTACCGGTACAGAGTCAATGTGGAGGCTATATACAGGGGTACCGGTACAGAGTCAATGTGGAGGCTATATACAGGGGGTACAGAGTCAATGTGGAGGCTATATACAGGGGGTACCGGTACAGAGTCAATGTGGAGGCTATATACAGGGGGTACCGGTACAGAGTCAATGTGGAGGCTATATACAAGGGGTACCGGTACAGAGTCAATGTGGAGGCTATATACAGGAGGTACTGGTACAGAGTCAATGTGGAGGCTATATACAGGGGGTACCGGTACAGAGTCAATGTGGAGGCTATATACAGGGTTTTATGGTACAGAGTCAATGTGGAGGCTATATACAGGGTGTACCGGTACAGAGTCAATGTGGAGGCTATATACAGGGGGTACCGGTACAGAGTCAATGTGGAGGCTATATACAGGGGGTGCCGGTACAGAGTCAATGTGGAGGCTATATACAGGGGGTACAGAGTCAATGTGGAGGCTATATACAGGGGGGTACTGGTACAGAGTCAATGTGGAGGCGAAATATACAGGGGGTACCGGTACAGAGTCAATGTGGAGACTATATACAGGGGGTACCGGTACAGAGTCAATGTGGAGGCTATATACAGGGGGGTACTGGTACAGAGTCAATGTGGAGGCTATATACAGGGGGTACCGGTAAAGAGTCAATGTGGAGGCTTTATACAGGGGGTACCGATACAGAGTCAATTTGGAGGCTATATACAGGGGGTACCGGTGCAGAGTCAATGTGGAGGCTATATACAGGGGGTACCGGTACAGAGTCAATGTGGAGGCTATATACAGGGGGTACGGGTACAGAGCCAATGTGGAGGCTATATACAGGGGGCACCGGTACAGAGTCAATGTGGAGGCTATATACAGGTGGTACCGGTACAGAGTCAATGTGGAGGCTATATACAGGGGGTACCGGTACAGAGTCAATGTGGAGGCTATATACAGGGGTACCGGTACAGAGTCAATGTGGAGGCTATATACAGGGGGTACAGAGTCAATGTGGAGGCTATATACAGGGGGTACCGGTACAGAGTCAATGTGGAGGCTATATACAGGGGGTACCGGTACAGAGTCAATGTGGAGGCTATATACAAGGGGTACCGGTACAGAGTCAATGTGGAGGCTATATACAGGAGGTACTGGTACAGAGTCAATGTGGAGGCTATATACAGGGGGTACCGGTACAGAGTCAATGTGGAGACTATATACAGGGGATACCGGTACAGAGTCAATGTGGAGACTATATACAGGGGGTACCGGTACAGAGTCAATGTGGAGACTATATACAGGGGGTACCGGTACAGAGTCAATGTGGAGGCTATACACAGGGGGTACCGGTACAGAGTCAATGTGGAGACTATATACAGGGGGTACCGGTACAGAGTCAATGTGGAGACTATATACAGGGGGTACCGGTACAGAGTCAATGTGGAGACTATATACAGGGGGTACCGGTACAGAGTCAATGTGGAGACTATATACAGGGGGTACCGGTACAGAGTCTATGTGCGGGGGCACCGGTTAGTTGAGGTAATTGAGGTAATATGTACATGTAGGTAGAGTTAAAGTGACTATGCATAGATAATAAACAGAGTAGCAGCGGCGTAAAAAAGGGGTCTGGGTAGCCCTTTGATTAGCTGTTCAGGAGTCTTATGGCTTTGTGACATCGGCTGATGTAAAAAGGGCTTTATAAATAAATTTCATTGATTGATGGTTTAGAAGCCTTTTGGACCTAGACTTGGCGGTCCGGTACCGCTTGCTGTGCGGTAGCAGAGTGATCAGTCTATGGCTAGGGTGGCTGGAATCGTTGGCAATTTTTGACAATAGGCTTTGTCGTGCCCTCTTTGCGACTGTCTTAGTGTGTTTGAACATGATAGTTTGTTGGTGATGTGGACACCAAGGAACTTGAAGCTCTCAACCTGCTCCACTACAGCCCCATCGATGAGAATGGGAGCGTGCTCGGTCCTCCTTTTCCTGTAGTCCACAATCAGCTACTTTGTCTCACTCACGTTGAGGGAGAGGTTGTTGTCCTGGCACCACACGGCCAGGTCTCTGACCTCCTCCCTATAGGCTGTCTCATCGTTGTCGGTGATCAGGCCTACCACTGTTGTGTTGTCAGCAAACGTAATGATGGTGTTGGAGTCCTGCTTAGCCATGCAGTCGTGGGTGAACAGGGAGTACAGGGGACTGAGCACACACCCCTGAGGAGCCACCGTGTTGAGGATCAGCGTGGCGGATGTGTTGTCACCTACCCTCACCACCTGGGGGCGGCCCGTCAGGAAGTCCAGGATCCAGTTGCACAGGGAGGTGTTTAGTCCCAGGGTCCTTAGCTTAGTGATGAGCTTTGAGGGCACTATGGTGTTGAACGCTGAGCTGTAGTCAATGAATAGCATTCTCACATAGGTGTTCCTTTTGTCCAGGTGGGAAAGGGCAGTGTGGAGTGCAATAGAGATTGCATCATCTGTGGATCTGTTGGGGCGTTATGCAAATTGTAGTGGGTCTAGGGTTTCTGGGATAATGGTGTTGATGTGAGCCATGACCAGCCTTTCAAAGAACTTCATGGCTACAGACGTGAGTGCTACGGGTCTGTAGTCATTTAGACAGGTTACCTTAGTGTTCTTGGGCACAGGCACTATGGTGGCCTGTTTGAAACATGTAGGTATTACAGACTCAGACAGGGAGAGGTTCAAAATGTGTGATCACGGAGAACGTGATCACACAGTCGTCCGGAACAGCTGGTGCTCACATGCATGCTTCAGTGTTATTTGCCTCGAGCGAGCATAGAAGTAGTTTAGCTCATCTGGTAGTCTCGTGTCACTGGGCAGCTCGTGGCTGTGCTTCCCTTTGTAGTCTGTAATAGTTTGCAAGTCCTGCCACATCTGACGAGCATCAGAGCCGGTGTAGAAGGATTCGATCTTAGTCCTGTATTGATGCTTTGCCTGTTTGATGGTTCATCTGAGGGCATAGCGGGATTTCTTATTAGCTTCTGGGTTACAGTCCCAGCTGTAGCCTTTAGGTCAGTTCGGATGTTGCCTGTAATCCATGGCTTCTGGTTGGGGTATGTACGTACGGTCACTGTGCGGATGACATCATCGATGCACTTATTGATAAAGCCAGTGACTGATGTGGTGTACTCCTCAATGCCATTGGAGGAATCCCGGGAACATATTCCAGTCTGTGCTAGCAAAACAGTCCTGTTGTTTAGCATCTGCTTCATCTGACCACGTTTTTAGAGTCACTGGTGCTTCCTGCTTTAGTTTTGTTTGTAAGCAGGAATCAGGGGGTTAAAATTATGGTCAGATTAGCCAAATTGAGGGCAAGGGAGAGCTTTGTACACGTCTCTGTGTCATAGCTTCAGTCATAGTTTCAGTTAATTCACAGTTTCAGTCACAGTTTCAGTTCAGTCATAGTTTCAGTCATAGTTTCAGTCATAGTTTCAGTTCATTCAATGTTTCAGACATTGTTTCAGTTCAGTCATAGTTTCAGTTATAGTTTCATTCATAGTTTCAGTTCAGTCATAGTTTGGTCATAGTTTCAGTCATAGTTTCAGTCATAGTTTCAGTCATAGTTTCAGTTCAGTCATAGTGTCAGTCATAGTTTCAGTCATAGCTTCAGTTCAGTCATAGTTTCAGTCATAGTTTCAGTTCAGTCATAGTTTCGTTTCAGTCATAGTTTCAGTCATAGTTTCAGTTCAGTCATAGTTTCAGTCATAGTTTCAGTTCAGTCATAGTTTCAGTCATAGTTTCAGTCATAGCTTCAGTTCAGTCATAGTTTCAGTTCAGTCATAGTTTCAGTCATAGTTTCAGTCATAGTTTCAGTCATAGCTTCAGTTCAGTCATAGTTTCAGTCATAGTTTCAGTCATAGTTTCAGTTCAGTCATAGTTTCAGTCATAGTTTCAGTTCAGTCATAGTTTCAGTCATAGTTTCAGTTCAGTCATAGTTTCATTGTCACGTCCTGACCAGTAATAGGGGTTATTTGTATTGTAGTTTGGTCAGGACGTGGCAGAGGGTGTTGGTATTGTCGTTTGGTCAGGACGTGGCAGAGGGTGTTTGTATTGTAGTTTGGTCAGGACGTGGCAGAAGGGTGTTTGTATCGTAGTTTGGTCAGGACGTGGCAGAGGGTGTTTGTATTGTCGTTTGGTCAGGACGTGGCAGGGGGTGTTTGTATTGTCGTTTGGTCAGGACGTGGCAGGGGGTGTTTGTTTTATGTGGTTTGGTCAGGACATGGCAGAGGGTATTTGTTTTATGTGGTTCGGGGTGGTGGTTTGTTTAGAAGGGTGTTTGATTCATTATGTCCGTGTTTTGGGTTATGTTCTATGTTTTTTGTATTTCTACGTTCTCTCTAGTTTAGTATTTCTATGTCTAGGTAATTATGTGTTGGACTCTCAATTGGAGGCAGGTGTTTTTAGTTGCCTCTGATTGAGAGTCCTATATATAGGTATGTGTTGGTATTAGTGTTTTGGTGGGAGATTGTTTCTGTGTGTAGCTCCAAGCCTTACAGGACTGTTATTAGTCGTTGTTTCTTTGTTGTTGTGTACGTGTTTATTTTTGGTTTCACCTTCTTCTTCGCCAACTAAATAAAGAAGAAGAAGAAGAGTGCACATTTCCCCCGCTGCGTCTTGGTCCGTTTTATCCGACGGCAACCGTTACATTCAGTCATAGTGAGTAGTCTAGAGGTCATTCAAAGTTCAGATACATTTCTTATTGAGTTAATACCAGGGGCTTTCCCAAACAGACACACACCCGCACACGAGCACGTGAGAGAGAACGACAGAGAAAGAGGAGAGAAACACAGAGAGAGACAGACAGACAGACAGACAGACAGACAGACAGACAGACAGACAGACAGACAGACAGACAGACAGACAGACAGACAGACAGACAGAGAGGGAGGGAGAGACAGAGGGACAGACAGACAGACAGACAGACAGACAGACAGACAGACAGACAGACAGACAGACAGACAGACAGACAGACAGACAGACAGACAGACAGACAGACAGACAGGGGGCGTCACCTCAAAGGCCTGGAAGCTGAGTCCTACGTTGTATCCCTGGGCGACGGTGATCCTCCAAACACACTCTTTAGACGGACGGTAGTCATCTGGATAGTTAGGAGACTGGATCTGCCCCTGGTCTCTCAGGATCTCTCCCCCACAGATAGCTACAGGGGGGAGGGGGAGGGAGGAGAGGGGAGGAGAGGGGGAGGGAGAGGAGAGGGGGAGGAGAGGGGGAGAAGAGAGGAGGGAGGAGAGAGGAGAGGGAGGGAGGAGGGGAGGGAGAGAGAGGAGGGAGGGGGAGAGGAGAGGGGAGGGGAGGGAGAGAAGAGAGGAGGGAGGAGAGAGGAGAGGGGAGGGGAGGGAGGGAGGCGAGAGGAGAGGAGAGGAGAGGGGAGGGAGGAGAGGAGAGGTGGAGGGAGAAATTAATGCATTTATATTTATTTGATATGAGAATCACAAATAAAATGTGTGTGTGTGTGTGTGTCTGTGTGTGTGTGTGTGTCTCTGTGTGTGTGTGTGTGTGTGTGTGTGTCTGTGTGTGTGTGTGTCTCTGTGTGTGTGTGTGTGTGTGTGTGTGTGTGTGTGTGTGTGTGTGTGTGTGTGTGTGTGTGTGTGTGTGTGTGTGTGTGTGTGGTACCTTCGTAAACAGCAGTGAATCCCTTGCCCACCCAGTTGCTGCTGCTTCGGAACTCAATCCACATCCGGCTCTCTGACGAGACCATACCCTCAGGGCCCTGATCCCCACAGAACCTCCCTACACACACACACACACACACACACACACACACACACACACACACACACACACACACACACACACACACACACACACACACACACACACAGAGACACACACACACACACACACACAAAGCAATCATTTGAATTACAAGTCAGACATACACACACATAAACAAATGAATACAACACACACTCTCTCTCTCTCTCTCTCTCTCTCTCTCTCTCTCTCTCTCTCTCTCTCTCTCTCTCTCTCTCTCTCTCTCTCTCTCTCTCTCTCTCTCTCTCTCTCTCACCCAGCAGTGGGGCCTTCCTCCAGAATCCATCTCTAACTTCTATGTAGTCATACCAACACAGAGAGCTCTTATACAGGTCCATAGTGGTGAAGTTTAGAACAATCTGGGGGGAGAGAGAGAGGTGGGGGAGAGCGAGAGGGGGAAGGAGGTGGGGGGAGAGAGAGAGAGGTGGGGGAGAGAGGGGGGAGAGAGAGAGGTGGGGGAGAGCGAGAGGGGGAAGGAGGTGGGGGGAGAGAGAGAGAGGTGGGGGAGAGAGGGGGAGAGAGAGAGAGAGAGAGAGAGAGGTGGAAGGAGGTGGGGTTCAGTCAATAAAAGTGTGTCAGCAACACTCTTTATTGGCTACGCTGCACATTTAGCCAGTAGCTACTTTAACAGTCTACCTCTGTGTGTTTACCATCTCCCCCATATCTCTGTGTGTTTACCATCTCTCCCCCATATCTCTGTGTGTTTACCATCTCTCCCCCATATCTCTGTGTGTTTACCATCTCTCTCCCATATCTCTGTGTGTTTACCATCTCCCCCATATCTCTGTGTGTTTACCATCTCTCCCATATCTCTGTGTGTTTACCATCTCTCCCCTATATCTCTGTGTGTTTACCATCTCTCCCATATCTCTGTGTGTTTACCATCTCTCCCCATATCTCTGTGTGTTTACCATCTCTCCCCATATCTCTGTGTGTTTACCATCTCTCCCCCATATCTCTGTGTGTTTACCATCTCTCCCATATCTCTGTGTGTTTAACTTCTCCCCCATATCTCTGTGTGTTTAACTTCTCCCCCATATCTCTGTGTGTTTACCATCTCTCCCCTTCTCTCTCCCATATCTCTGTGTGTTTACCATCTCTCCCCCATATCTCTGTGTGTTTACCATCTCCCCCATATCTCTGTGTGTTTACCATCTCTCCCCTTCTCTCTCCCATATCTCTGTGTGTTTACCATCTCTCCCCCATATCTCTGTGTGTTTACCATCTCTCCCATATCTCTGTGTGTTTAACTTCTCCCCCATATCTCTGTGTGTTTACCATCTCTCCCATATCTCTGTGTGTTTAACTTCTCTCACCCATATCTCTGTGTGTTTACCATCTCTCCCCCATATCTCTGTGTGTTTACCATCTCTCCCATATCTCTGTGTGTTTACCATCTCTCCCCCATATCTCTGTGTGTTTACCATCTCCCCTATATCTCTGTGTGTTTAACTTCTCTCCCCCATATCTCTGTGTGTTTACCATCTCTCCCCCATATCTCTGTGTGTTTACCATCTCTCCCCCATATCTCTGTGTGTTTACCATCTCTCCCCCATATCTCTGTGTGTTTACCATCTCTCCCCCCATATCTCTGTGTGTTTACCATCTCTCCCCCATATCTCTGTGTGTTTACCATCTCTCCCCCCATATCTCTGTGTGTTTACCATCTCTCCCCCATATCTCTGTGTGTTTACCATCTCCCCCATATCTCTGTGTGTTTACCATCTCTCCCCCATATCTCTGTGTGTTTACCATCTCTCCCCCATATCTCTGTGTGTTTACCATCTCTCCCCCATATCTCTGTGTGTTTACCATCTCTCCCCCATATCTCTGTGTGTTTACCATCTCTCCCCCATATCTCTGTGTGTTTACCATCTCTCCCCCATATCTCTGTGTGTTTACCATCTCTCCCCCATATCTCTGTGTGTTTACCATCTCTCCCCCATATCTCTGTGTGTTTACCATCTCTCCCCCATATCTCTGTGTGTTTACCATCTCTCCCCCATATCTCTGTGTGTTTACCATCTCTCCCCCATATCTCTGTGTGTTTACCATCTCTCCCCCATATCTCTGTGTGTTTACCATCTCTCCCCCATATCTCTGTGTGTTTACCATCTCCCCCATATCTCTGTGTGTTTACCATCTCTCCCCCATATCTCTGTGTGTTTGTACCTTCTCTCCCGGGGTGACCGAGACCCTCCAGACACAGTGTGTATACGAGGGGTAACCGTTGGGGTAACCGGGCGACGAAAAGTTACCTGTCGACTCCTGTAGTGTCTCTCCGCATGCTACACACACACACAACACACACACACACACACACACACACACACACACACACACACACACACACACACACACACACACACACACAACACACACACACACACACACACACACACAGACACAGAGAGAGAGAGAGAGCCATTGGTATAAGCTGTAAAGACCGTTTCCACTTCTACTGTTTAAACCCAAATTCAAATTCATGCATCTTTATTGGCATGAAAAACATTCTATCAATATTGCCAAAAAATTACAAATAATCATATAAATGGTGTTAAAATGTAATAAAAATAATAACAATAACAACAATAAAATAGTAACAGTAGAAAAATAATACATCTAAAAGGCTAAACATGAAGAATGAAACACCCTCTCCCTCCATCTCTCCCTCCATCTCTCCCTCCATCTCTCCCTCCATCTCTCCATCTCTCCCTCCATCTCTCCCTCCATCTCTCCCTCCATCTCTCCATCTCTCCATCTCTCCCTCCATCTCTCCCTCCATCTCTCCCTCCATCTCTCCCTCCATCTCTCCCTCCATCTCTCCCTCCATCTCTCCCTCCATCTCTCCCTCCATCTCTCCCTCCATCTCTCCCTCCATCTCTCCCTCCATCTCTCCATCTCTCCCTCCATCTCTCCCTCCATCTCTCCCTCCATCTCTCCTATCTCTCCCTCCATCTCTCCCTCCATCTCTCCCTCCATCTCTCCCTCCATCTCTCCCTCCATCTCTCCCTCCATCTCTCCTATCTCTCCCTCCATCTCTCCCTCCATCTCTCCCTCCATCTCTCCCTCCATCTCTCCCTCCATCTCTCCCTCCATCTCTCCCTCCATCTCTCCCTCCATCTCTCCCTCCATCTCTCCCTCCATCTCTCCCTCCATCTCTCCCTCCATCTCTCCCTCCATCTCTCCCTCCATCTCTCCCTCCATCTCTCCCTCCATCTCTCCCTCCATCTCTCCCTCCATCTCTCCATCTCTCCCTCCATCTCTCCCTCCATCTCTCCCTCCATCTCTCCCTCCATCTCTCCCTCCATCTCTCCCTCCATCTCTCCCTCTCTCCCTCCATCTCTCCCTCCATCTCTCCCTCCATCTCTCCCTCCATCTCTCCCTCCATCTCTCCCTCCATCTCTCCCTCCATCTCTCCCTCCATCTCTCCCTCCATCTCTCCCTCCATCTCTCCCTCCATCTCTCCCTCCATCTCTCCCTCCATCTCTCCCTCCATCTCTCCCTCCATCTCTCCCTCCATCTCTCCCTCCATCTCTCCCTCCATCTCTCCCTCCATCTCTCCCTCCATCTCTCCCTCCATCTCTCCCTCCATCTCTCCATCTCTCCCTCCATCTCTCCCTCCATCTCTCCCTCCATCTCTCCCTCCATCTCTCCCTCCATCTCTCCCTCCATCTCTCCATCTCTCCCTCCATCTCTCCCTCCATCTCTCCCTCCATCTCTCCATCTCTCCCTCCATCTCTCCCTCCATCTCTCCCTCCATCTCTCCCTCCATCTCTCCCTCCATCTCTCCCTCCATCTCTCCCTCCATCTCTCCATCCATCTCTACCTTCATCTCTCCCTCCATCTCTCCCTCCATCTCTCCCTCCATCTCTCCCCTCCATCTCTCCCTCCATCTCTCCCTCCATCTCTCCCTCCATCCCTCCATCTCTCCCTCCATCTCTCCATCTCTCCTCCATCTCTCCTCATCTCTCCCTCCATCTCTCCCTCCATCTCTCCATCTCTCCCTCCATCTCTCAACTCCCTCCATCTCTCCCTCCATCTCTCCCTCCATCTCTCCCTCCATCTCTCCCTCCATCTCTCCCTCCATCTCTCCCTCCATCTCTCCCTCCATCTCTCCATCTCTCCCTCCATCTCTCCCTCCATCTCTCCCTCCATCTCTCCTCCATCTCTCCATCTCTCCCTCCATCTCTCCCTCCATCTCTCCCTCCATCTCTCTCCATCTCTCCCTCCATCTCTCCCTCCATCTCTCCCTCCATCTCTCCCTCCATCTCTCCCTCCATCTCTCCCTCCATCTCTCCATCTCTCCCTCCATCTCTCCCTCCATCTCTCCCTCCATCTCTCCCTCCATCTCTCCCTCCATCTCTCCATCTCTCCCTCCATCTCTCCATCTCTCCTCCATCTCTCCCTCCATCTCTCCCTCCATCTCTCCCTCTCTCCATCTCTCCCTCCATCTCTCCCTCCATCTCTCCATCTCTCCCTCCATCTCTCCCTCCATCTCTCCCTCCATCTCTCCATCTCTCCCTCCATCTCTCCCTCCATCTCTCCCTCCATCTCTCCCTCCATCTCTCCCTCCATCTCTCCTATCTCTCCCTCCATCTCTCCTATCTCTCCCTCCATCTCTCCATCTCTCCCTCCATCTCTCCCTCCATCTCTCCCTCCATCTCTCCCTCCATCTCTCCCTCCATCTCTCCTATCTCTCCCTCCATCTCTCCCTCCATCTCTCCATCTCTCCCTCCATCTCTCCCTCCATCTCTCCCTCCATCTCTCCCTCCATCTCTCCCTCCATCTCTCCCTCCATCTCTCCCTCCATCTCTCCATCTCTCCCTCCATCTCTCCATCTCTCCCTCCATCTCTCCATCTCTCCCTCCATCTCTCCCTCCATCTCTCCCTCCATCTCTCCCTCCATCTCTCCCTCCATCTCTCCCTCCATCTCTCCATCTCTCCCTCCATCTCTCCCTCCATCTCTCCCTCCATCTCTCCCTCCATCTCTCCCTCCATCTCTCCCTCCATCTCTCCCTCCATCTCTCCATCTCTCCCTCCATCTCTCCCTCCATCTCTCCCTCCATCTCTCCTCCATCTCTCCCTCCATCTCTCCCTCCATCTCTCCCTCCATCTCTCCCTCCATCTCTCCCTCCATCTCTCCCTCCATCTCTCCCTCCATCTCTCCATCTCTCCCTCCATCTCTCCCTCCATCTCTCCCTCCATCTCTCCCTCCATCTCTCCTCCATCTCTCCCTCCATCTCTCCCTCCATCTCTCCCTCCATCTCTCCCTCCATCTCTCCCTCCATCTCTCCATCCATCTCTCCCTCCATCTCTCCATCTCTCCCTCCATCTCTCCCTCCATCTCTCCCTCCATCTCTCCCTCCATCTCTCCCTTCATCTCTCCCTCCATCTCTCCCTCCATCTCTCCCTCCATCTCTCCATCCATCTCTCCCTCCATCTCTCCCTCCATCTCTCCCTCCATCTCTCCCTCCATCTCTCCCTCCATCTCTCCATCTCTCCCTCCATCTCTCCCTCCATCTCTCCATCTCTCCCTCCATCTCTCCCTCCATCTCTCCCTCCATCTCTCCCTCCATCTCTCCCTCTCTCCCTCCATCTCTCCCTCCATCTCTCCCTCCATCTCTCCCTCCATCTCTCCATCCATCTCTCCCTCCATCTCTCCATCCATCTCTCCCTCCATCTCTCCCTCCATCTCTCCCTCCATCTCTCCCTCCATCTCTCCCTTCATCTCTCCCTTCATCTCTCCCTCCATCTCTCCCTTCATCTCTCCCTCCATCTCTCCATCCATCTCTACCTTCATTCTCTCCCTCCTCTCCCTCCATCTCTCCATCCATCTCTCCATCCATCTCCCCTCCATATCTCCATCCATCTCTCCCTCCATCTCTCCCTCCATCTCTCCCTCCCTCCATCTCTCCCTTCATCTCTCCCTCCATCTCTCCATCCATCTCCCTCCATCTCTCCCTCCCTCCATCTCTCCCTTCATCTCTCCCTCCATCCATCTCTCCATCCATCTCTCCCTCCATCTCTCCATCCATCTCTCCCTCCATCCATCTCTCCCTCCATCTCTCCATCTCTCCCTCCATCTCTCCATCTCTCCCTCCCTCCATCTCTCCCTTCATCTCTCCCTCCATCCATCTCTCCCTTCATCCATCTCTCCCTCCATCCATCTCTCCCTCCATCTCTCCCTCCATCTCTCCCTCCATATCTCCTTCTCTCCCTCCATCTCTCCCTTCATATCACTTTCCATCCCTCCATCTCTCCCTTCATCTCTCCATCCATCTCTCCCTCCATCTCTCCCTTCATCTCTCCCTTCATCCCTCCATCTCTCCATCCATCTCTCCATCCATCTCTCCCTTCATCCCTCCATCTCTCCCTCCATCTCTCTCTCCCTCCCTCCCTCCCTCCCTCCGTCTCTCCCTCCATCTCTCCATCTCTCCATCCATCTCTCCCTCCATCTCTCCCTCCTTCTCTCCCTCCATCTCTCCCTCCATCTCTCCCTTCATCTCTCCCTCCATCTCTCCCTCCATCTCTCCCTTCATCTCTCCCTCCATCTCTCCCTCCCTCCCTCCCTCCCTCCCTCCCTCCCTCCCTCCCTCCCTCCCTCCCTCCCTCCCTCCCTCCCTCCCTCCCTCCCTCCATCTCTCCCTTCATATCACTTTCCATCCCTCCATCCATCTCTCCATCCATCTCTCCCTCCATCTCTCCCTTTATATCACTTTCCATCCCTCCATCCATCTCTCCTTCAATCTCTCAGTCCATCTCTCCATCCCTCCATCCTCTCTCCCTCAATCTCTCAGTCTATCTCTCCTTCTCTCCCTCCATCTCTCCCTCAATCTCTCAGTCCATCTCTCCTTCTCTCCCTCCATCTCTCCCTCAATCTCTCAGTCCATCTCTCCTTCTCTCCCTCCATCTCTCCCTCAATCTCTCAGTCCATCTCTCCCTCCATCTCTCCATGTCTCCATCCATCTCTCCCTTCATCTCTCCATCCATCTCTCCCTCCATCTCTCAGTCCATCTCTCCTTCTCTCCCTCCATCTCTCCCTCCATCTCTCCATCCATCTCTCCATCCATCTCTCCCTCCATCTCTCCCTCCTTCTCTCCCTCCATCTCTCAGTCCATCTCTCCTTCCATCTCTCAGTCCATCTCTCCCTCCATCTCTCCTTCTCTCCCTCCCTCCATCTCTCCCTCCGTCTCTCCCTCCATCTCTCCCTCCATCTCTCCCTCCATCTCTCCCTTTATATCACTTTCCATCCCTCCATCCATCTCTCCTTCAATCTCTCAGTCCATCTCTCCTTCTCTCCCTCCATCTCTCTCGTAGTGAGATGAGTCACATGTGCCGTCCTCTCCCATCATGCATGCTGTTTTTACCCAGAGTGCCCTAGGGCCCGGCTCATCTGTCAGTTGTCACGTATGACCTCATAAGAACTACAGCTGGGTCCACCACACTCATACACGCATGCAAGTACTCACACACACATCTTATACACAGACATCAGGACAGTATGTGCAGATGTTGAGCCAAAGTTGCTTCAATAGACTGTCAGAATAGAATGTCAGAACAGAAAGTCAGAATAGAATGTCAGAATAGAATGTCAGAATAGAATGTTAGAATTACATTTACATTTACATTTAAGTCATTTAGCAGACGCTCTTATCCAGAGCGACTTACAAAATGGTAATAGAATAGAATAGAATGTTAGAATAGAATGTCAGAATAGAATGTCAGAATAGAATGTTAGAATAGAATGTCAGAACAGAAAGTCAGAATAGAATGTCAGAATAGAATGTTAGAATAGAATGTCAGAATAGAATGTCAGAATAGAATGTTAGAATAGAATGTCAGAATAGAATGTTAGAATAGAATGTTAGAATAGAATGTCAGAATAGAATGTTATAATAGAATATTACAATAGAATTGCAGAATAGAATATTATAATAGAATGTTAGAGTATAATGTTACAATAGAATGTTTGAATAGAAAGTCAAAATAGAATGTTACAATAGAATGTTATAATTGAATGTTAGAATATAATGTTAGAATATAATGTTACAATAGAATGTTACAATAGAATGGCAGAATAGAATGTTAGAATAGAATGTTAGAATAGAATGTTATAATACAATGTTACAATAGAATGTCAGAATAGAATGTCAGAATAGAATGTTAGAATAGAATGTTAGAATAGAATGTTAGAATAGAATTTTAGAATAAAATGTTACAATAGAATGTTACAGTAGAATGTCAGAATAGAATGTTAAAATAGAATGTTAGAATAGAATGTTAAAATAGAATTTCAGAATAGAATGTCAGAATAGAATGTTAGAATATAATGTTAAAATAGAATGTTAGAATAGAATGTCAGAATAGAATGTTAGAATAGAATGTTAGAATAGAATATTACTGTAGAATGTTAGAGTAGAATGTCAGAATAGAATGTTAGAATAGAATGTTAGAATAGAATGTCAGAATAGAATGTTAGAACAGAATGTTAGAATAGAATGTTAGAATAGATTGTTAGAATAGAAAGTTGCAAAAAAGGTCCAGCTGCCAGGACCACAAAGACAAATTCCGTCTAGACACCGTTTCCCTGGAGCAGTGGTTCCCGTATAGTCCCGTACCCCTTCAGAGATTCAGCCTCCAGCTGTACCCAGTCTAGCACCAGGGTCAGCACACTCTCAAATGCTGTTTTTTTTAACATCATTGTAAGCCTGCCACACACACACACACACACACACACTATACGATACATGTATTTAACATAAGAATGAGTGTAAGTTTTTTGTCACAACCCTGCCGCGGGAGAGCGTGATCACACAGTCATCCGGAACAGCTGATGCTCTCATGCATGCCTCAGTGTTACTTGCCTCGAAGCGAGAATGGAAGTTATTTAGCTCGTCTGGTAGGCTCGTGTCACTGGGCAGCTCGCGGCTGTGCTTCCCTTAGTACTTTCTGTAACGGTTTGCAAGCCCTGCCACATCCGACGAGCGTCGGAGCCGGTGTAGCACGATTCGATCTTAGTACTGTGTTGAAGGTTTGCCTGTTTGATGGCTCGTCGGAGGGCATAGCGGGATTTCTTATAAGCTTCCTGGTTAGAGTCCCGCTCCTTGAAAGCGGCAGCTCTACCCTTTAGCTCAGTGCGAATGTTGCCTGTAATCCATGGCTTCTGGTTGGGGTATGTACGTACAGTCACCGTGGGGACAACGTCATCGATGCACTTATTGATGAAGCTAGGGTTAGGGTTAAGGGTTAGGGGTTAAGGGTTAGGGGTTAGGGGTTTAGGGTTAGGGTTAGTTTGAGGGTTAGGGGGTTGGGGTAAAGGGTTAAGGGTTAGTTTGAGGGTTAAGGTTTAGGGTTAAGGGTTAGTTTGAGGGTTAAGGGTTAAGGGTTAAGTGTTAGGGTTAGTTTGAGGGTTAGGGGTAAAGGGTTAAGGTTAAGGGTTAGGGTTAGGTTTATGGGAAAATAGGACATTGAATGGGAATACATGTTTTGGTCCCCACTTGGATAGTAAAACCAGTGTGTGTTTTGAGTTCACACACATTCAGAGGCATCATTCATCACTGAAAGAGGGAAGAACACATGACATCACGGTCTCTGTGGAACCTGATTGGCTGGAGGGAGGAAACGCATCACGGTCTCTGTGGAACCTGACTGGCTGGAGGGAGGAAACGCATCACGGTCTCTGTGGAACCTGACTGGCTGGAGGGAGGAAACGCATCACGGTCTCTGTGGAACCTGATTGGCTGGAGGGAGGAAACGCATCACGGTCTCTGTGGACCCTGACTGGCTGGAGGGAGGAAACGCATCACGGTCTCTGTGGAACCTGATTGGCTGGAGGGAGGAAACGCATCACGGTCTCTGTGGAACCTGATTGGCTGGAGGGAGGAAACGCATCACGGTCTCTGTGGAACCTGATTGGCTGGAGGGAGGAAACGCATCACGGTCTCTGTGGAACCTGATTGGCTGGAGGGAGGAAACGCATCACGGTCTCTGTGGAACCTGATTGGCTGGAGGGAGGAAACGCATCACGGTCTCTGTGGAACCTGATTGGCTGGAGGGAGGAAACGCATCACGGTCTCTGTGGAACCTGATTGGCTGGAGGGAGGAAACGCATCACGGTCTCTGTGGAACCTGACTGGCTGGAGGGAGGAACGCATCACGGTCTCTGTGGAACCTGATTGGCTGGAGGGAGGAAACGCATCACGGTCTCTGTGGAACCTGACTGGCTGGAGGGAGGAAACGCATCACGGTCTCTGTGGAACCTGATTGGCTGGAGGGAGGAAACGCATCACGGTCTCTGTGGAACCTGATTGGCTGGAGGGAGGAAACGCATCACGGTCTCTGTGGAACCTGACTGGCTGGAGGGAGGAAACGCATCACGGTCTCTGTGGAACCTGATTGGCTGGAGGGAGGAAACGCATCACGGTCTCTGTGGACCCTGACTGGCTGGAGGGAGGAAACGCATCACGGTCTCTGTGGAACCTGACTGGCTGGAGGGAGGAAACGCATCACGGTCTCTGTGGAACCTGATTGGCTGGAGGGAGGAAACGCATCACGGTCTCTGTGGAACCTGATTGGCTGGAGGGAGGAAACGCATCACGGTCTCTGTGGAACCTGATTGGCTGGAGGGAGGAAACGCATCACGGTCTCTGTGGAACCTGATTGGCTGGAGGAGGAAACGCATCACGGTCTCTGTGGAACCTGACTGGCTGGAGGGAGGAAACGCATCACGGTCTCTGTGGAACCTGATTGGCTGGAGGGAGGAAACGCATCACGGTCTCTGTGGAACCTGACTGGCTGGAGGGAGGAAACGCATCACGGTCTCTGTGGAACCTGATTGGCTGGAGGGAGGAAACGCATCACGGTCTCTGTGGAACCTGATTGGCTGGAGGGAGGAAACGCATCACGGTCTCTGTGGAACCTGACTGGCTGGAGGGAGGAAACGCATCACGGTCTCTGTGGAACCTGATTGGCTGGAGGGAGGAAACGCATCACGGTCTCTGTGGAACCTGATTGGCTGGAGGGAGGAAACGCATCACGGTCTCTGTGGAACCTGATTGGCTGGAGGGAGGAAACGCATCACGGTCTCTGTGGAACCTGATTGGCTGGAGGGAGGAAACGCATCACGGTCTCTGTGGAACCTGATTGGCTGGAGGGAGGAAACGCATCACGGTCTCTGTGGAACCTGATTGGCTGGAGGGAGGAAACGCATCACGGTCTCTGTGGAACCTGATTGGCTGGAGGGAGGAAACGCATCACGGTCTCTGTGGAACCTGATTGGCTGGAGGGAGGAAACGCATCACGGTCTCTGTGGAACCTGATTGGCTGGAGGGAGGAAACGCATCACGGTCTCTGTGGAACCTGATTGGCTGGAGGGAGGAAACGCATCACGGTCTCTGTGGAACCTGACTGGCTGGAGGGAGGAAACGCATGACGGTCTCTGTGGAACCTGATTGGCTGGAGGGAGGAAACGCATCACGGTCTCTGTGGAACCTGACTGGCTGGAGGGAGGAAACGCATCACGGTCTCTGTGGAACCTGATTGGCTGGAGGGAGGAAACGCATCACGGTCTCTGTGGAACCTGATTGGCTGGAGGGAGGAAACGCATCACGGTCTCTGTGGAACCTGACTGGCTGGAGGGAGGAAACGCATCACGGTCTCTGTGGAACCTGATTGGCTGGAGGGAGGAAACGCATCACGGTCTTTGTGGACCCTGACTGGCTGGAGGGAGGAAACGCATCACGGTCTCTGTGGAACCTGACTGGCTGGAGGGAGGAAACGCATCACGGTCTCTGTGGAACCTGATTGGCTGGAGGGAGGAAACGCATCACGGTCTCTGTGGAACCTGATTGGCTGGAGGGAGGAAACGCATCACGGTCTCTGTGGAACCTGATTTGCTGGAGGGAGGAAACGCATCACGGTCTCTGTGGAACCTGATTGGCTGGAGGGAGGAAACGCATCACGGTCTCTGTGGAACCTGATTGGCTGGAGGGAGGAAACGCATCACGGTCTCTGTGGAACCTGACTGGCTGGAGGGAGGAAACGCATCACGGTCTCTGTGGAACCTGATTGGCTGGAGGGAGGAAACGCATCACGGTCTCTGTGGAACCTGACTGGCTGGAGGGAGGAAACGCATCACGGTCTCTGTGGAACCTGATTGGCTGGAGGGAGGAAACGCATCACGGTCTCTGTGGAACCTGATTGGCTGGAGGGAGGAAACGCATCACGGTCTCTGTGGAACCTGACTGGCTGGAGGGAGGAAACGCATCACGGTCTCTGTGGAACCTGATTGGCTGGAGGGAGGAAACGCATCACGGTCTCTGTGGAACCTGATTGGCTGGAGGGAGGAAACGCATCACGGTCTCTGTGGAACCTGATTGGCTGGAGGGAGGAAACGCATCACGGTCTCTGTGGAACCTGATTGGCTGGAGGGAGGAAACGCATCACGGTCTCTGTGGAACCTGATTGGCTGGAGGGAGGAAACGCATCACGGTCTCTGTGGAACCTGATTGGCTGGAGGGAGGAAACGCATCACGGTCTCTGTGGAACCTGATTGGCTGGAGGGAGGAAACGCATCACGGTCTCTGTGGAACCTGATTGGCTGGAGGGAGATTTTAAGCCACACACACACACACACACACACACACACACACACACACACACACACACACACACACACACACACACACACACTCACTCACACTCACACACACACACACACACACACACACACACACACACACACACACACACACACACACACACACACACACACACACACACACACACTCACACCTACCGGGGCATCTGTAGAGCTTGCTGGCCTGAGTAATGTCTCCTTTACTGAGTCTGGTCCTCTGGCCAATGGCAGGACGGATACCATTCTCATCTCTAGATGGGAGGATGGTGTCTAGAAACATACCTCTGGAGGAAGGAGGGAGGGAGGGAGGGAGGGAGGGAGGGAGGGAGGGAGGGAGGGAGGGAGGGAGAGAGAGGGAGAGGGAGAGGGAGAGGGAGAGGGAGAGGGAGGGGAGAGGGAGAGGGAGAGAGATGAAATTACATTTCTGCATGAAAGGAGCCCAAGGGTTCTAGGTGTGTGTGTGTGTGTGTGTGTGTGTGTGTGTGTGTGTGTGTGTGTGTGTGTGTGTGTGTGTGTGTGTGTGTGTGTGTGTGTGTGTGTGTTACCGTGAGAAGGTGTTCCTA